>NW_027369622.1:0-41345 GCF_046119375.1 Phyllobates terribilis | reverse complement strand
GACTGAATGAAAGGAGCTGGCATCTCACTCTCTTTGAATCTTCTTTATCATGCTAGGATTAACAGGAAAAAGCTAAAAATTTCAGAATTGCACCGTGCAATGTGGAGATATTACTGTTTGTGCATTTACAATATTCATTGATTTTTGCCATTGAAAAACATGTTTTTCATATACCAGAAATGTTTGAAGCTACTGACTGAATGAAAGGAGCTGGCATCTCACTCTCTTTGAATCTTCTTTATCATGCTAGGATTAACAGGAAAAAGCTAAAAATTTCAGAATTGCACCGTGCAATGTGGAGATATTACTGTTTGTGCATTTACAATATTCATTGATTTTTGCCATTGAAAAACATGTTTTTCATATACCAGAAATGTTTGAAGCTACTGACTGAATGAAAGGAGCTGGCATCTCACTCTCTTTGAATCTTCTTTATCATGCTAGGATTAACAGGAAAAAGCTAAAAATTTCAGAATTGCACCGTGCAATGTGGAGATATTACTGTTTGTGCATTTACAATATTCATTGATTTTTGCCATTGAAAAACGTCCAGAAATGTTTGAAGCTACTGACTGAATGAAAGGAGCTGGCATCTCACTCTCTTTGAATCTTCTTTATCATGCTAGGATTAACAGGAAAAAGCTAAAAATTTCAGAATTGCACCGTGCAATGTGGAGATATTACTGTTTGTGCATTTACAATATTCATTGATTTTTGCCATTGAAAAACATGTTTTTCATATACCAGAAATGTTTGAAGCTACTGACTGAATGAAAGGAGCTGGCATCTCACTCTCTTTGAATCTTCTTTATCATGCTAGGATTAACAGGAAAAAGCTAAAAATTTCAGAATTGCACCGTGCAATGTGGAGATATTACTGTTTGTGCATTTACAATATTCATTGATTTTTGCCATTGAAAAACGTTTTTCATTACCAGAAATGTTTGAAGCTACTGACTGAATGAAAGGAGCTGGCATCTCACTCTCTTTGAATCTTCTTTATCATGCTAGGATTAACAGGAAAAAGCTAAAAATTTCAGAATTGCACCGTGCAATGTGGAGATATTACTGTTTGTGCATTTACAATATTCATTGATTTTTGCCATTGAAAAACGTCCAGAAATGTTTGAAGCTACTGACTGAATGAAAGGAGCTGGCATCTCACTCTCTTTGAATCTTCTTTATCATGCTAGGATTAACAGGAAAAAGCTAAAAATTTCAGAATTGCACCGTGCAATGTGGAGATATTACTGTTTGTGCATTTACAATATTCATTGATTTTTGCCATTGAAAAACATGTTTTTCATATACCAGAAATGTTTGAAGCTACTGACTGAATGAAAGGAGCTGGCATCTCACTCTCTTTGAATCTTCTTTATCATGCTAGGATTAACAGGAAAAAGCTAAAAATTTCAGAATTGCACCGTGCAATGTGGAGATATTACTGTTTGTGCATTTACAATATTCATTGATTTTTGCCATTGAAAAACGTCCAGAAATGTTTGAAGCTACTGACTGAATGAAAGGAGCTGGCATCTCACTCTCTTTGAATCTTCTTTATCATGCTAGGATTAACAGGAAAAAGCTAAAAATTTCAGAATTGCACCGTGCAATGTGGAGATATTACTGTTTGTGCATTTACAATATTCATTGATTTTTGCCATTGAAAAACATGTTTTTCATATACCAGAAATGTTTGAAGCTACTGACTGAATGAAAGGAGCTGGCATCTCACTCTCTTTGAATCTTCTTTATCATGCTAGGATTAACAGGAAAAAGCTAAAAATTTCAGAATTGCACCGTGCAATGTGGAGATATTACTGTTTGTGCATTTACAATATTCATTGATTTTTGCCATTGAAAAACGTCCAGAAATGTTTGAAGCTACTGACTGAATGAAAGGAGCTGGCATCTCACTCTCTTTGAATCTTCTTTATCATGCTAGGATTAACAGGAAAAAGCTAAAAATTTCAGAATTGCACCGTGCAATGTGGAGATATTACTGTTTGTGCATTTACAATATTCATTGATTTTTGCCATTGAAAAACATGTTTTTCATATACCAGAAATGTTTGAAGCTACTGACTGAATGAAAGGAGCTGGCATCTCACTCTCTTTGAATCTTCTTTATCATGCTAGGATTAACAGGAAAAAGCTAAAAATTTCAGAATTGCACCGTGCAATGTGGAGATATTACTGTTTGTGCATTTACAATATTCATTGATTTTTGCCATTGAAAAACATGTTTTTCATATACCAGAAATGTTTGAAGCTACTGACTGAATGAAAGGAGCTGGCATCTCACTCTCTTTGAATCTTCTTTATCATGCTAGGATTAACAGGAAAAAGCTAAAAATTTCAGAATTGCACCGTGCAATGTGGAGATATTACTGTTTGTGCATTTACAATATTCATTGATTTTTGCCATTGAAAAACGTCCAGAAATGTTTGAAGCTACTGACTGAATGAAAGGAGCTGGCATCTCACTCTCTTTGAATCTTCTTTATCATGCTAGGATTAACAGGAAAAAGCTAAAAATTTCAGAATTGCACCGTGCAATGTGGAGATATTACTGTTTGTGCATTTACAATATTCATTGATTTTTGCCATTGAAAAACATGTTTTTCATATACCAGAAATGTTTGAAGCTACTGACTGAATGAAAGGAGCTGGCATCTCACTCTCTTTGAATCTTCTTTATCATGCTAGGATTAACAGGAAAAAGCTAAAAATTTCAGAATTGCACCGTGCAATGTGGAGATATTACTGTTTGTGCATTTACAATATTCATTGATTTTTGCCATTGAAAAACGTCCAGAAATGTTTGAAGCTACTGACTGAATGAAAGGAGCTGGCATCTCACTCTCTTTGAATCTTCTTTATCATGCTAGGATTAACAGGAAAAAGCTAAAAATTTCAGAATTGCACCGTGCAATGTGGAGATATTACTGTTTGTGCATTTACAATATTCATTGATTTTTGCCATTGAAAAACGTTTCAACCAGAAATGTTTGAAGCTACTGACTGAATGAAAGGAGCTGGCATCTCACTCTCTTTGAATCTTCTTTATCATGCTAGGATTAACAGGAAAAAGCTAAAAATTTCAGAATTGCACCGTGCAATGTGGAGATATTACTGTTTGTGCATTTACAATATTCATTGATTTTTGCCATTGAAAAACGTTTTTCAATAAACCAGAAATGTTTGAAGCTACTGACTGAATGAAAGGAGCTGGCATCTCACTCTCTTTGAATCTTCTTTATCATGCTAGGATTAACAGGAAAAAGCTAAAAATTTCAGAATTGCACCGTGCAATGTGGAGATATTACTGTTTGTGCATTTACAATATTCATTGATTTTTGCCATTGAAAAACGTCCAGAAATGTTTGAAGCTACTGACTGAATGAAAGGAGCTGGCATCTCACTCTCTTTGAATCTTCTTTATCATGCTAGGATTAACAGGAAAAAGCTAAAAATTTCAGAATTGCACCGTGCAATGTGGAGATATTACTGTTTGTGCATTTACAATATTCATTGATTTTTGCCATTGAAAAACGTCCAGAAATGTTTGAAGCTACTGACTGAATGAAAGGAGCTGGCATCTCACTCTCTTTGAATCTTCTTTATCATGCTAGGATTAACAGGAAAAAGCTAAAAATTTCAGAATTGCACCGTGCAATGTGGAGATATTACTGTTTGTGCATTTACAATATTCATTGATTTTTGCCATTGAAAAACAGTTCATACCAGAAATGTTTGAAGCTACTGACTGAATGAAAGGAGCTGGCATCTCACTCTCTTTGAATCTTCTTTATCATGCTAGGATTAGCAGGAAAAAGCTAAAAATTTCAGAATTGCACCGTGCAATGTGGAGATATTACTGTTTGTGCATTTACAATATTCATTGATTTTTGCCATTGAAAAACATGTTTTTCATATACCAGAAATGTTTGAAGCTACTGACTGAATGAAAGGAGCTGGCATCTCACTCTCTTTGAATCTTCTTTATCATGCTAGGATTAACAGGAAAAAGCTAAAAATTTCAGAATTGCACCGTGCAATGTGGAGATATTACTGTTTGTGCATTTACAATATTCATTGATTTTTGCCATTGAAAAACATGTTTTTCATATACCAGAAATGTTTGAAGCTACTGACTGAATGAAAGGAGCTGGCATCTCACTCTCTTTGAATCTTCTTTATCATGCTAGGATTAACAGGAAAAAGCTAAAAATTTCAGAATTGCACCGTGCAATGTGGAGATATTACTGTTTGTGCATTTACAATATTCATTGATTTTTGCCATTGAAAAACATGTTTTTCATATACCAGAAATGTTTGAAGCTACTGACTGAATGAAAGGAGCTGGCATCTCACTCTCTTTGAATCTTCTTTATCATGCTAGGATTAACAGGAAAAAGCTAAAAATTTCAGAATTGCACCGTGCAATGTGGAGATATTACTGTTTGTGCATTTACAATATTCATTGATTTTTGCCATTGAAAAACATGTTTTTCATATACCAGAAATGTTTGAAGCTACTGACTGAATGAAAGGAGCTGGCATCTCACTCTCTTTGAATCTTCTTTATCATGCTAGGATTAACAGGAAAAAGCTAAAAATTTCAGAATTGCACCGTGCAATGTGGAGATATTACTGTTTGTGCATTTACAATATTCATTGATTTTTGCCATTGAAAAACGTCCAGAAATGTTTGAAGCTACTGACTGAATGAAAGGAGCTGGCATCTCACTCTCTTTGAATCTTCTTTATCATGCTAGGATTAACAGGAAAAAGCTAAAAATTTCAGAATTGCACCGTGCAATGTGGAGATATTACTGTTTGTGCATTTACAATATTCATTGATTTTTGCCATTGAAAAACGTCCAGAAATGTTTGAAGCTACTGACTGAATGAAAGGAGCTGGCATCTCACTCTCTTTGAATCTTCTTTATCATGCTAGGATTAACAGGAAAAAGCTAAAAATTTCAGAATTGCACCGTGCAATGTGGAGATATTACTGTTTGTGCATTTACAATATTCATTGATTTTTGCCATTGAAAAACATCCAGAAATGTTTGAAGCTACTGACTGAATGAAAGGAGCTGGCATCTCACTCTCTTTGAATCTTCTTTATCATGCTAGGATTAACAGGAAAAAGCTAAAAATTTCAGAATTGCACCGTGCAATGTGGAGATATTACTGTTTGTGCATTTACAATATTCATTGATTTTTGCCATTGAAAAACGTCCAGAAATGTTTGAAGCTACTGACTGAATGAAAGGAGCTGGCATCTCACTCTCTTTGAATCTTCTTTATCATGCTAGGATTAGCAGGAAAAAGCAAAAAATTTCAGAATTGCACCGTGCAATGTGGAGATATTACTGTTTGTGCATTTACAATATTCATTGATTTTTGCCATTGAAAAACGTCCAGAAATGTTTGAAGCTACTGACTGAATGAAAGGAGCTGGCATCTCACTCTCTTTGAATCTTCTTTATCATGCTAGGATTAACAGGAAAAAGCTAAAAATTTCAGAATTGCACCGTGCAATGTGGAGATATTACTGTTTGTGCATTTACAATATTCATTGATTTTTGCCATTGAAAAACATGTTTTTCATATACCAGAAATGTTTGAAGCTACTGACTGAATGAAAGGAGCTGGCATCTCACTCTCTTTGAATCTTCTTTATCATGCTAGGATTAGCAGGAAAAAGCTAAAAATTTCAGAATTGCACCGTGCAATGTGGAGATATTACTGTTTGTGCATTTACAATATTCATTGATTTTTGCCATTGAAAAACATGTTTTTCATATACCAGAAATGTTTGAAGCTACTGACTGAATGAAAGGAGCTGGCATCTCACTCTCTTTGAATCTTCTTTATCATGCTAGGATTAACAGGAAAAAGCTAAAAATTTCAGAATTGCACCGTGCAATGTGGAGATATTACTGTTTGTGCATTTACAATATTCATTGATTTTTGCCATTGAAAAACATGTTTTTCATATACCAGAAATGTTTGAAGCTACTGACTGAATGAAAGGAGCTGGCATCTCACTCTCTTTGAATCTTCTTTATCATGCTAGGATTAACAGGAAAAAGCTAAAAATTTCAGAATTGCACCGTGCAATGTGGAGATATTACTGTTTGTGCATTTACAATATTCATTGATTTTTGCCATTGAAAAACGTCCAGAAATGTTTGAAGCTACTGACTGAATGAAAGGAGCTGGCATCTCACTCTCTTTGAATCTTCTTTATCATGCTAGGATTAACAGGAAAAAGCTAAAAATTTCAGAATTGCACCGTGCAATGTGGAGATATTACTGTTTGTGCATTTACAATATTCATTGATTTTTGCCATTGAAAAACATGTTTTTCATATACCAGAAATGTTTGAAGCTACTGACTGAATGAAAGGAGCTGGCATCTCACTCTCTTTGAATCTTCTTTATCATGCTAGGATTAGCAGGAAAAAGCAAAAAATTTCAGAATTGCACCGTGCAATGTGGAGATATTACTGTTTGTGCATTTACAATATTCATTGATTTTTGCCATTGAAAAACATGTTTTTCATATACCAGAAATGTTTGAAGCTACTGACTGAATGAAAGGAGCTGGCATCTCACTCTCTTTGAATCTTCTTTATCATGCTAGGATTAACAGGAAAAAGCTAAAAATTTCAGAATTGCACCGTGCAATGTGGAGATACTACTGTTTGTGCATTTACAATATTCATTGATTTTTGCCATTGAAAAACGTCCAGAAATGTTTGAAGCTACTGACTGAATGAAAGGAGCTGGCATCTCACTCTCTTTGAATCTTCTTTATCATGCTAGGATTAACAGGAAAAAGCTAAAAATTTCAGAATTGCACCGTGCAATGTGGAGATATTACTGTTTGTGCATTTACAATATTCATTGATTTTTGCCATTGAAAAACATGTTTTTCATATACCAGAAATGTTTGAAGCTACTGACTGAATGAAAGGAGCTGGCATCTCACTCTCTTTGAATCTTCTTTATCATGCTAGGATTAACAGGAAAAAGCAAAAAATTTCAGAATTGCACCGTGCAATGTGGAGATATTACTGTTTGTGCATTTACAATATTCATTGATTTTTGCCATTGAAAAACGTCCAGAAATGTTTGAAGCTACTGACTGAATGAAAGGAGCTGGCATCTCACTCTCTTTGAATCTTCTTTATCATGCTAGGATTAACAGGAAAAAGCTAAAAATTTCAGAATTGCACCGTGCAATGTGGAGATATTACTGTTTGTGCATTTACAATATTCATTGATTTTTGCCATTGAAAAACATGTTTTTCATATACCAGAAATGTTTGAAGCTACTGACTGAATGAAAGGAGCTGGCATCTCACTCTCTTTGAATCTTCTTTATCATGCTAGGATTAACAGGAAAAAGCTAAAAATTTCAGAATTGCACCGTGCAATGTGGAGATATTACTGTTTGTGCATTTACAATATTCATTGATTTTTGCCATTGAAAAACATGTTTTTCATATACCAGAAATGTTTGAAGCTACTGACTGATTGAAAGGAGCTGGCATCTCACTCTCTTTGAATCTTCTTTATCATGCAAGGATTAACAGGAAAAAGCTAAAAATTTCAGAATTGCACCGTGCAATGTGGAGATATTACTGTTTGTGCATTTACAATATTCATTGATTTTTGCCATTGAAAAACATGTTTTTCATATACCAGAAATGTTTGAAGCTACTGACTGAATGAAAGGAGCTGGCATCTCACTCTCTTTGAATCTTCTTTATCATGCTAGGATTAACAGGAAAAAGCTAAAAATTTCAGAATTGCACCGTGCAATGTGGAGATATTACTGTTTGTGCATTTACAATATTCATTGATTTTTGCCATTGAAAAACATGTTTTTCATATACCAGAAATGTTTGAAGCTACTGACTGAATGAAAGGAGCTGGCATCTCACTCTCTTTGAATCTTCTTTATCATGCTAGGATTAACAGGAAAAAGCTAAAAATTTCAGAATTGCACCGTGCAATGTGGAGATATTACTGTTTGTGCATTTACAATATTCATTGATTTTTGCCATTGAAAAACGTCCAGAAATGTTTGAAGCTACTGACTGAATGAAAGGAGCTGGCATCTCACTCTCTTTGAATCTTCTTTATCATGCTAGGATTAACAGGAAAAAGCTAAAAATTTCAGAATTGCACCGTGCAATGTGGAGATATTACTGTTTGTGAATTTACAATATTCATTGATTTTTGCCATTGAAAAACATGTTTTTCATATACCAGAAATGTTTGAAGCTACTGACTGAATGAAAGGAGCTGGCATCTCACTCTCTTTGAATCTTCTTTATCATGCTAGGATTAACAGGAAAAAGCTAAAAATTTCAGAATTGCACCGTGCAATGTGGAGATATTACTGTTTGTGCATTTACAATATTCATTGATTTTTGCCATTGAAAAACGTCCAGAAATGTTTGAAGCTACTGACTGAATGAAAGGAGCTGGCATCTCACTCTCTTTGAATCTTCTTTATCATGCTAGGATTAACAGGAAAAAGCTAAAAATTTCAGAATTGCACCGTGCAATGTGGAGATATTACTGTTTGTGCATTTACAATATTCATTGATTTTTGCCATTGAAAAACATGTTTTTCATATACCAGAAATGTTTGAAGCTACTGACTGAATGAAAGGAGCTGGCATCTCACTCTCTTTGAATCTTCTTTATCATGCTAGGATTAACAGGAAAAAGCTAAAAATTTCAGAATTGCACCGTGCAATGTGGAGATATTACTGTTTGTGCATTTACAATATTCATTGATTTTTGCCATTGAAAAACGTCCAGAAATGTTTGAAGCTACTGACTGAATGAAAGGAGCTGGCATCTCACTCTCTTTGAATCTTCTTTATCATGCTAGGATTAACAGGAAAAAGCTAAAAATTTCAGAATTGCACCGTGCAATGTGGAGATATTACTGTTTGTGCATTTACAATATTCATTGATTTTTGCCATTGAAAAACATGTTTTTCATATACCAGAAATGTTTGAAGCTACTGACTGAATGAAAGGAGCTGGCATCTCACTCTCTTTGAATCTTCTTTATCATGCTAGGATTAACAGGAAAAAGCTAAAAATTTCAGAATTGCACCGTGCAATGTGGAGATATTACTGTTTGTGCATTTACAATATTCATTGATTTTTGCCATTGAAAAACGTCCAGAAATGTTTGAAGCTACTGACTGAATGAAAGGAGCTGGCATCTCACTCTCTTTGAATCTTCTTTATCATGCTAGGATTAGCAGGAAAAAGCTAAAAATTTCAGAATTGCACCGTGCAATGTGGAGATATTACTGTTTGTGCATTTACAATATTCATTGATTTTTGCCATTGAAAAACATGTTTTTCATATACCAGAAATGTTTGAAGCTACTGACTGAATGAAAGGAGCTGGCATCTCACTCTCTTTGAATCTTCTTTATCATGCTAGGATTAACAGGAAAAAGCAAAAAATTTCAGAATTGCACCGTGCAATGTGGAGATATTACTGTTTGTGCATTTACAATATTCATTGATTTTTGCCATTGAAAAACGTCCAGAAATGTTTGAAGCTACTGACTGAATGAAAGGAGCTGGCATCTCACTCTCTTTGAATCTTCTTTATCATGCTAGGATTAACAGGAAAAAGCTAAAAATTTCAGAATTGCACCGTGCAATGTGGAGATATTACTGTTTGTGCATTTACAATATTCATTGATTTTTGCCATTGAAAAACATGTTTTTCATATACCAGAAATGTTTGAAGCTACTGACTGAATGAAAGGAGCTGGCATCTCACTCTCTTTGAATCTTCTTTATCATGCTAGGATTAACAGGAAAAAGCTAAAAATTTCAGAATTGCACCGTGCAATGTGGAGATATTACTGTTTGTGCATTTACAATATTCATTGATTTTTGCCATTGAAAAACGTCCAGAAATGTTTGAAGCTACTGACTGAATGAAAGGAGCTGGCATCTCACTCTCTTTGAATCTTCTTTATCATGCTAGGATTAACAGGAAAAAGCTAAAAATTTCAGAATTGCACCGTGCAATGTGGAGATATTACTGTTTGTGCATTTACAATATTCATTGATTTTTGCCATTGAAAAACGTCCAGAAATGTTTGAAGCTACTGACTGAATGAAAGGAGCTGGCATCTCACTCTCTTTGAATCTTCTTTATCATGCTAGGATTAACAGGAAAAAGCTAAAAATTTCAGAATTGCACCGTGCAATGTGGAGATATTACTGTTTGTGCATTTACAATATTCATTGATTTTTGCCATTGAAAAACGTCCAGAAATGTTTGAAGCTACTGACTGAATGAAAGGAGCTGGCATCTCACTCTCTTTGAATCTTCTTTATCATGCTAGGATTAACAGGAAAAAGCTAAAAATTTCAGAATTGCACCGTGCAATGTGGAGATATTACTGTTTGTGCATTTACAATATTCATTGATTTTTGCCATTGAAAAACGTCCAGAAATGTTTGAAGCTACTGACTGAATGAAAGGAGCTGGCATCTCACTCTCTTTGAATCTTCTTTATCATGCTAGGATTAGCAGGAAAAAGCAAAAAATTTCAGAATTGCACCGTGCAATGTGGAGATATTACTGTTTGTGCATTTACAATATTCATTGATTTTTGCCATTGAAAAACGTCCAGAAATGTTTGAAGCTACTGACTGAATGAAAGGAGCTGGCATCTCACTCTCTTTGAATCTTCTTTATCATGCTAGGATTAACAGGAAAAAGCTAAAAATTTCAGAATTGCACCGTGCAATGTGGAGATATTACTGTTTGTGCATTTACAATATTCATTGATTTTTGCCATTGAAAAACATGTTTTTCATATACCAGAAATGTTTGAAGCTACTGACTGAATGAAAGGAGCTGGCATCTCACTCTCTTTGAATCTTCTTTATCATGCTAGGATTAGCAGGAAAAAGCTAAAAATTTCAGAATTGCACCGTGCAATGTGGAGATATTACTGTTTGTGCATTTACAATATTCATTGATTTTTGCCATTGAAAAACATGTTTTTCATATACCAGAAATGTTTGAAGCTACTGACTGAATGAAAGGAGCTGGCATCTCACTCTCTTTGAATCTTCTTTATCATGCTAGGATTAACAGGAAAAAGCTAAAAATTTCAGAATTGCACCGTGCAATGTGGAGATATTACTGTTTGTGCATTTACAATATTCATTGATTTTTGCCATTGAAAAACATGTTTTTCATATACCAGAAATGTTTGAAGCTACTGACTGAATGAAAGGAGCTGGCATCTCACTCTCTTTGAATCTTCTTTATCATGCTAGGATTAACAGGAAAAAGCTAAAAATTTCAGAATTGCACCGTGCAATGTGGAGATATTACTGTTTGTGCATTTACAATATTCATTGATTTTTGCCATTGAAAAACGTCCAGAAATGTTTGAAGCTACTGACTGAATGAAAGGAGCTGGCATCTCACTCTCTTTGAATCTTCTTTATCATGCTAGGATTAACAGGAAAAAGCTAAAAATTTCAGAATTGCACCGTGCAATGTGGAGATATTACTGTTTGTGCATTTACAATATTCATTGATTTTTGCCATTGAAAAACATGTTTTTCATATACCAGAAATGTTTGAAGCTACTGACTGAATGAAAGGAGCTGGCATCTCACTCTCTTTGAATCTTCTTTATCATGCTAGGATTAGCAGGAAAAAGCAAAAAATTTCAGAATTGCACCGTGCAATGTGGAGATATTACTGTTTGTGCATTTACAATATTCATTGATTTTTGCCATTGAAAAACATGTTTTTCATATACCAGAAATGTTTGAAGCTACTGACTGAATGAAAGGAGCTGGCATCTCACTCTCTTTGAATCTTCTTTATCATGCTAGGATTAACAGGAAAAAGCTAAAAATTTCAGAATTGCACCGTGCAATGTGGAGATACTACTGTTTGTGCATTTACAATATTCATTGATTTTTGCCATTGAAAAACGTCCAGAAATGTTTGAAGCTACTGACTGAATGAAAGGAGCTGGCATCTCACTCTCTTTGAATCTTCTTTATCATGCTAGGATTAACAGGAAAAAGCTAAAAATTTCAGAATTGCACCGTGCAATGTGGAGATATTACTGTTTGTGCATTTACAATATTCATTGATTTTTGCCATTGAAAAACATGTTTTTCATATACCAGAAATGTTTGAAGCTACTGACTGAATGAAAGGAGCTGGCATCTCACTCTCTTTGAATCTTCTTTATCATGCTAGGATTAACAGGAAAAAGCAAAAAATTTCAGAATTGCACCGTGCAATGTGGAGATATTACTGTTTGTGCATTTACAATATTCATTGATTTTTGCCATTGAAAAACGTCCAGAAATGTTTGAAGCTACTGACTGAATGAAAGGAGCTGGCATCTCACTCTCTTTGAATCTTCTTTATCATGCTAGGATTAACAGGAAAAAGCTAAAAATTTCAGAATTGCACCGTGCAATGTGGAGATATTACTGTTTGTGCATTTACAATATTCATTGATTTTTGCCATTGAAAAACATGTTTTTCATATACCAGAAATGTTTGAAGCTACTGACTGAATGAAAGGAGCTGGCATCTCACTCTCTTTGAATCTTCTTTATCATGCTAGGATTAACAGGAAAAAGCTAAAAATTTCAGAATTGCACCGTGCAATGTGGAGATATTACTGTTTGTGCATTTACAATATTCATTGATTTTTGCCATTGAAAAACATGTTTTTCATATACCAGAAATGTTTGAAGCTACTGACTGATTGAAAGGAGCTGGCATCTCACTCTCTTTGAATCTTCTTTATCATGCAAGGATTAACAGGAAAAAGCTAAAAATTTCAGAATTGCACCGTGCAATGTGGAGATATTACTGTTTGTGCATTTACAATATTCATTGATTTTTGCCATTGAAAAACATGTTTTTCATATACCAGAAATGTTTGAAGCTACTGACTGAATGAAAGGAGCTGGCATCTCACTCTCTTTGAATCTTCTTTATCATGCTAGGATTAACAGGAAAAAGCTAAAAATTTCAGAATTGCACCGTGCAATGTGGAGATATTACTGTTTGTGCATTTACAATATTCATTGATTTTTGCCATTGAAAAACATGTTTTTCATATACCAGAAATGTTTGAAGCTACTGACTGAATGAAAGGAGCTGGCATCTCACTCTCTTTGAATCTTCTTTATCATGCTAGGATTAACAGGAAAAAGCTAAAAATTTCAGAATTGCACCGTGCAATGTGGAGATATTACTGTTTGTGCATTTACAATATTCATTGATTTTTGCCATTGAAAAACGTCCAGAAATGTTTGAAGCTACTGACTGAATGAAAGGAGCTGGCATCTCACTCTCTTTGAATCTTCTTTATCATGCTAGGATTAACAGGAAAAAGCTAAAAATTTCAGAATTGCACCGTGCAATGTGGAGATATTACTGTTTGTGCATTTACAATATTCATTGATTTTTGCCATTGAAAAACATGTTTTTCATATACCAGAAATGTTTGAAGCTACTGACTGAATGAAAGGAGCTGGCATCTCACTCTCTTTGAATCTTCTTTATCATGCTAGGATTAACAGGAAAAAGCTAAAAATTTCAGAATTGCACCGTGCAATGTGGAGATATTACTGTTTGTGCATTTACAATATTCATTGATTTTTGCCATTGAAAAACGTCCAGAAATGTTTGAAGCTACTGACTGAATGAAAGGAGCTGGCATCTCACTCTCTTTGAATCTTCTTTATCATGCTAGGATTAACAGGAAAAAGCTAAAAATTTCAGAATTGCACCGTGCAATGTGGAGATATTACTGTTTGTGCATTTACAATATTCATTGATTTTTGCCATTGAAAAACATGTTTTTCATATACCAGAAATGTTTGAAGCTACTGACTGAATGAAAGGAGCTGGCATCTCACTCTCTTTGAATCTTCTTTATCATGCTAGGATTAACAGGAAAAAGCTAAAAATTTCAGAATTGCACCGTGCAATGTGGAGATATTACTGTTTGTGCATTTACAATATTCATTGATTTTTGCCATTGAAAAACGTCCAGAAATGTTTGAAGCTACTGACTGAATGAAAGGAGCTGGCATCTCACTCTCTTTGAATCTTCTTTATCATGCTAGGATTAACAGGAAAAAGCTAAAAATTTCAGAATTGCACCGTGCAATGTGGAGATATTACTGTTTGTGCATTTACAATATTCATTGATTTTTGCCATTGAAAAACATGTTTTTCATATACCAGAAATGTTTGAAGCTACTGACTGAATGAAAGGAGCTGGCATCTCACTCTCTTTGAATCTTCTTTATCATGCTAGGATTAACAGGAAAAAGCTAAAAATTTCAGAATTGCACCGTGCAATGTGGAGATATTACTGTTTGTGCATTTACAATATTCATTGATTTTTGCCATTGAAAAACGTCCAGAAATGTTTGAAGCTACTGACTGAATGAAAGGAGCTGGCATCTCACTCTCTTTGAATCTTCTTTATCATGCTAGGATTAGCAGGAAAAAGCTAAAAATTTCAGAATTGCACCGTGCAATGTGGAGATATTACTGTTTGTGCATTTACAATATTCATTGATTTTTGCCATTGAAAAACATGTTTTTCATATACCAGAAATGTTTGAAGCTACTGACTGAATGAAAGGAGCTGGCATCTCACTCTCTTTGAATCTTCTTTATCATGCTAGGATTAACAGGAAAAAGCAAAAAATTTCAGAATTGCACCGTGCAATGTGGAGATATTACTGTTTGTGCATTTACAATATTCATTGATTTTTGCCATTGAAAAACGTCCAGAAATGTTTGAAGCTACTGACTGAATGAAAGGAGCTGGCATCTCACTCTCTTTGAATCTTCTTTATCATGCTAGGATTAACAGGAAAAAGCTAAAAATTTCAGAATTGCACCGTGCAATGTGGAGATATTACTGTTTGTGCATTTACAATATTCATTGATTTTTGCCATTGAAAAACATGTTTTTCATATACCAGAAATGTTTGAAGCTACTGACTGAATGAAAGGAGCTGGCATCTCACTCTCTTTGAATCTTCTTTATCATGCTAGGATTAACAGGAAAAAGCTAAAAATTTCAGAATTGCACCGTGCAATGTGGAGATATTACTGTTTGTGCATTTACAATATTCATTGATTTTTGCCATTGAAAAACGTCCAGAAATGTTTGAAGCTACTGACTGAATGAAAGGAGCTGGCATCTCACTCTCTTTGAATCTTCTTTATCATGCTAGGATTAACAGGAAAAAGCTAAAAATTTCAGAATTGCACCGTGCAATGTGGAGATATTACTGTTTGTGCATTTACAATATTCATTGATTTTTGCCATTGAAAAACATGTTTTTCATATACCAGAAATGTTTGAAGCTACTGACTGAATGAAAGGAGCTGGCATCTCACTCTCTTTGAATCTTCTTTATCATGCTAGGATTAACAGGAAAAAGCTAAAAATTTCAGAATTGCACCGTGCAATGTGGAGATATTACTGTTTGTGCATTTACAATATTCATTGATTTTTGCCATTGAAAAACGTCCAGAAATGTTTGAAGCTACTGACTGAATGAAAGGAGCTGGCATCTCACTCTCTTTGAATCTTCTTTATCATGCTAGGATTAACAGGAAAAAGCTAAAAATTTCAGAATTGCACCGTGCAATGTGGAGATATTACTGTTTGTGCATTTACAATATTCATTGATTTTTGCCATTGAAAAACATGTTTTTCATATACCAGAAATGTTTGAAGCTACTGACTGAATGAAAGGAGCTGGCATCTCACTCTCTTTGAATCTTCTTTATCATGCTAGGATTAACAGGAAAAAGCTAAAAATTTCAGAATTGCACCGTGCAATGTGGAGATATTACTGTTTGTGCATTTACAATATTCATTGATTTTTGCCATTGAAAAACGTCCAGAAATGTTTGAAGCTACTGACTGAATGAAAGGAGCTGGCATCTCACTCTCTTTGAATCTTCTTTATCATGCTAGGATTAACAGGAAAAAGCTAAAAATTTCAGAATTGCACCGTGCAATGTGGAGATATTACTGTTTGTGCATTTACAATATTCATTGATTTTTGCCATTGAAAAACATGTTTTTCATATACCAGAAATGTTTGAAGCTACTGACTGAATGAAAGGAGCTGGCATCTCACTCTCTTTGAATCTTCTTTATCATGCTAGGATTAACAGGAAAAAGCTAAAAATTTCAGAATTGCACCGTGCAATGTGGAGATATTACTGTTTGTGCATTTACAATATTCATTGATTTTTGCCATTGAAAAACGTCCAGAAATGTTTGAAGCTACTGACTGAATGAAAGGAGCTGGCATCTCACTCTCTTTGAATCTTCTTTATCATGCTAGGATTAACAGGAAAAAGCTAAAAATTTCAGAATTGCACCATGCAATGTGGAGATATTACTGTTTGTGCATTTACAATATTCATTGATTTTTGCCATTGAAAAACATGTTTTTCATATACCAGAAATGTTTGAAGCTACTGACTGAATGAAAGGAGCTGGCATCTCACTCTCTTTGAATCTTCTTTATCATGCTAGGATTAGCAGGAAAAAGCAAAAAATTTCAGAATTGCACCGTGCAATGTGGAGATATTACTGTTTGTGCATTTACAATATTCATTGATTTTTGCCATTGAAAAACGTCCAGAAATGTTTGAAGCTACTGACTGAATGAAAGGAGCTGGCATCTCACTCTCTTTGAATCTTCTTTATCATGCTAGGATTAACAGGAAAAAGCTAAAAATTTCAGAATTGCACCGTGCAATGTGGAGATATTACTGTTTGTGCATTTACAATATTCATTGATTTTTGCCATTGAAAAACGTCCAGAAATGTTTGAAGCTACTGACTGAATGAAAGGAGCTGGCATCTCACTCTCTTTGAATCTTCTCTACTGACTGAATGAAAGGAGCTGGCATCTCACTCTCTTTGAATCTTCTTTATCATGCTAGGATTAGCAGGAAAAAGCAAAAAATTTCAGAATTGCACCGTGCAATGTGGAGATATTACTGTTTGTGCATTTACAATATTCATTGATTTTTGCCATTGAAAAACGTCCAGAAATGTTTGAAGCTACTGACTGAATGAAAGGAGCTGGCATCTCACTCTCTTTGAATCTTCTTTATCATGCTAGGATTAACAGGAAAAAGCTAAAAATTTCAGAATTGCACCGTGCAATGTGGAGATATTACTGTTTGTGCATTTACAATATTCATTGATTTTTGCCATTGAAAAACATGTTTTTCATATACCAGAAATGTTTGAAGCTACTGACTGAATGAAAGGAGCTGGCATCTCACTCTCTTTGAATCTTCTTTATCATGCTAGGATTAACAGGAAAAAGCTAAAAATTTCAGAATTGCACCGTGCAATGTGGAGATATTACTGTTTGTGCATTTACAATATTCATTGATTTTTGCCATTGAAAAACATGTTTTTCATATACCAGAAATGTTTGAAGCTACTGACTGAATGAAAGGAGCTGGCATCTCACTCTCTTTGAATCTTCTTTATCATGCTAGGATTAACAGGAAAAAGCTAAAAATTTCAGAATTGCACCGTGCAATGTGGAGATATTACTGTTTGTGCATTTACAATATTCATTGATTTTTGCCATTGAAAAACGTCCAGAAATGTTTGAAGCTACTGACTGAATGAAAGGAGCTGGCATCTCACTCTCTTTGAATCTTCTTTATCATGCTAGGATTAACAGGAAAAAGCAAAAAATTTCAGAATTGCACCGTGCAATGTGGAGATATTACTGTTTGTGCATTTACAATATTCATTGATTTTTGCCATTGAAAAACGTCCAGAAATGTTTGAAGCTACTGACTGAATGAAAGGAGCTGGCATCTCACTCTCTTTGAATCTTCTTTATCATGCTAGGATTAACAGGAAAAAGCTAAAAATTTCAGAATTGCACCGTGCAATGTGGAGATATTACTGTTTGTGCATTTACAATATTCATTGATTTTTGCCATTGAAAAACGTCCAGAAATGTTTGAAGCTACTGACTGAATGAAAGGAGCTGGCATCTCACTCTCTTTGAATCTTCTTTATCATGCTAGGATTAGCAGGAAAAAGCAAAAAATTTCAGAATTGCACCGTGCAATGTGGAGATATTACTGTTTGTGCATTTACAATATTCATTGATTTTTGCCATTGAAAAACGTCCAGAAATGTTTGAAGCTACTGACTGAATGAAAGGAGCTGGCATCTCACTCTCTTTGAATCTTCTTTATCATGCTAGGATTAACAGGAAAAAGCTAAAAATTTCAGAATTGCACCGTGCAATGTGGAGATATTACTGTTTGTGCATTTACAATATTCATTGATTTTTGCCATTGAAAAACATGTTTTTCATATACCAGAAATGTTTGAAGCTACTGACTGAATGAAAGGAGCTGGCATCTCACTCTCTTTGAATCTTCTTTATCATGCTAGGATTAACAGGAAAAAGCTAAAAATTTCAGAATTGCACCGTGCAATGTGGAGATATTACTGTTTGTGCATTTACAATATTCATTGATTTTTGCCATTGAAAAACGTCCAGAAATGTTTGAAGCTACTGACTGAATGAAAGGAGCTGGCATCTCACTCTCTTTGAATCTTCTTTATCATGCTAGGATTAGCAGGAAAAAGCAAAAAATTTCAGAATTGCACCGTGCAATGTGGAGATATTACTGTTTGTGCATTTACAATATTCATTGATTTTTGCCATTGAAAAACATGTTTTTCATATACCAGAAATGTTTGAAGCTACTGACTGAATGAAAGGAGCTGGCATCTCACTCTCTTTGAATCTTCTTTATCATGCTAGGATTAACAGGAAAAAGCTAAAAATTTCAGAATTGCACCGTGCAATGTGGAGATATTACTGTTTGTGCATTTACAATATTCATTGATTTTTGCCATTGAAAAACATGTTTTTCATATACCAGAAATGTTTGAAGCTACTGACTGAATGAAAGGAGCTGGCATCTCACTCTCTTTGAATCTTCTTTATCATGCTAGGATTAACAGGAAAAAGCTAAAAATTTCAGAATTGCACCGTGCAATGTGGAGATATTACTGTTTGTGCATTTACAATATTCATTGATTTTTGCCATTGAAAAACGTCCAGAAATGTTTGAAGCTACTGACTGAATGAAAGGAGCTGGCATCTCACTCTCTTTGAATCTTCTTTATCATGCTAGGATTAGCAGGAAAAAGCTAAAAATTTCAGAATTGCACCGTGCAATGTGGAGATATTACTGTTTGTGCATTTACAATATTCATTGATTTTTGCCATTGAAAAACGTCCAGAAATGTTTGAAGCTACTGACTGAATGAAAGGAGCTGGCATCTCACTCTCTTTGAATCTTCTTTATCATGCTAGGATTAACAGGAAAAAGCAAAAAATTTCAGAATTGCACCGTGCAATGTGGAGATATTACTGTTTGTGCATTTACAATATTCATTGATTTTTGCCATTGAAAAACATGTTTTTCATATACCAGAAATGTTTGAAGCTACTGACTGAATGAAAGGAGCTGGCATCTCACTCTCTTTGAATCTTCTTTATCATGCTAGGATTAAGAGGAAAAAGCTAAAAATTTCAGAATTGCACCGTGCAATGTGGAGATATTACTGTTTGTGCATTTACAATATTCATTGATTTTTGCCATTGAAAAACGTCCAGAAATGTTTGAAGCTACTGACTGAATGAAAGGAGCTGGCATCTCACTCTCTTTGAATCTTCTTTATCATGCTAGGATTAACAGGAAAAAGCTAAAAATTTCAGAATTGCACCGTGCAATGTGGAGATATTACTGTTTGTGCATTTACAATATTCATTGATTTTTGCCATTGAAAAACATGTTTTTCATATACCAGAAATGTTTGAAGCTACTGACTGAATGAAAGGAGCTGGCATCTCACTCTCTTTGAATCTTCTTTATCATGCTAGGATTAACAGGAAAAAGCTAAAAATTTCAGAATTGCACCGTGCAATGTGGAGATATTACTGTTTGTGCATTTACAATATTCATTGATTTTTGCCATTGAAAAACGTCCAGAAATGTTTGAAGCTACTGACTGAATGAAAGGAGCTGGCATCTCACTCTCTTTGAATCTTCTTTATCATGCTAGGATTAACAGGAAAAAGCTAAAAATTTCAGAATTGCACCGTGCAATGTGGAGATATTACTGTTTGTGCATTTACAATATTCATTGATTTTTGCCATTGAAAAACATGTTTTTCATATACCAGAAATGTTTGAAGCTACTGACTGAATGAAAGGAGCTGGCATCTCACTCTCTTTGAATCTTCTTTACCATGCTAGGATTAGCAGGAAAAAGCTAAAAATTTCAGAATTGCACCGTGCAATGTGGAGATATTACTGTTTGTGCATTTACAATATTCATTGATTTTTGCCATTGAAAAACATGTTTTTCATATACCAGAAATGTTTGAAGCTACTGACTGAATGAAAGGAGCTGGCATCTCACTCTCTTTGAATCTTCTTTATCATGCTAGGATTAACAGGAAAAAGCTAAAAATTTCAGAATTGCACCGTGCAATGTGGAGATATTACTGTTTGTGCATTTACAATATTCATTGATTTTTGCCATTGAAAAACATGTTTTTCATATACCAGAAATGTTTGAAGCTACTGACTGAATGAAAGGAGCTGGCATCTCACTCTCTTTGAATCTTCTTTATCATGCTAGGATTAACAGGAAAAAGCAAAAAATTTCAGAATTGCACCGTGCAATGTGGAGATATTACTGTTTGTGCATTTACAATATTCATTGATTTTTGCCATTGAAAAACATGTTTTTCATATACCAGAAATGTTTGAAGCTACTGACTGAATGAAAGGAGCTGGCATCTCACTCTCTTTGAATCTTCTTTATCATGCTAGGATTAACAGGAAAAAGCTAAAAATTTCAGAATTGCACCGTGCAATGTGGAGATATTACTGTTTGTGCATTTACAATATTCATTGATTTTTGCCATTGAAAAACATGTTTTTCATATACCAGAAATGTTTGAAGCTACTGACTGAATGAAAGGAGCTGGCATCTCACTCTCTTTGAATCTTCTTTATCATGCTAGGATTAACAGGAAAAAGCTAAAAATTTCAGAATTGCACCGTGCAATGTGGAGATATTACTGTTTGTGCATTTACAATATTCATTGATTTTTGCCATTGAAAAACATGTTTTTCATATACCAGAAATGTTTGAAGCTACTGACTGAATGAAAGGAGCTGGCATCTCACTCTCTTTGAATCTTCTTTATCATGCTAGGATTAACAGGAAAAAGCAAAAAATTTCAGAATTGCACCGTGCAATGTGGAGATATTACTGTTTGTGCATTTACAATATTCATTGATTTTTGCCATTGAAAAACATGTTTTTCATATACCAGAAATGTTTGAAGCTACTGACTGAATGAAAGGAGCTGGCATCTCACTCTCTTTGAATCTTCTTTATCATGCTAGGATTAACAGGAAAAAGCTAAAAATTTCAGAATTGCACCGTGCAATGTGGAGATATTACTGTTTGTGCATTTACAATATTCATTGATTTTTGCCATTGAAAAACATGTTTTTCATATACCAGAAATGTTTGAAGCTACTGACTGAATGAAAGGAGCTGGCATCTCACTCTCTTTGAATCTTCTTTATCATGCTAGGATTAGCAGGAAAAAGCAAAAAATTTCAGAATTGCACCGTGCAATGTGGAGATATTACTGTTTGTGCATTTACAATATTCATTGATTTTTGCCATTGAAAAACATGTTTTTCATATACCAGAAATGTTTGAAGCTACTGACTGAATGAAAGGAGCTGGCATCTCACTCTCTTTGAATCTTCTTTATCATGCTAGGATTAACAGGAAAAAGCTAAAAATTTCAGAATTGCACCGTGCAATGTGGAGATATTACTGTTTGTGCATTTACAATATTCATTGATTTTTGCCATTGAAAAACATGTTTTTCATATACCAGAAATGTTTGAAGCTACTGACTGAATGAAAGGAGCTGGCATCTCACTCTCTTTGAATCTTCTTTATCATGCTAGGATTAACAGGAAAAAGCTAAAAATTTCAGAATTGCACCGTGCAATGTGGAGATATTACTGTTTGTGCATTTACAATATTCATTGATTTTTGCCATTGAAAAACATGTTTTTCATATACCAGAAATGTTTGAAGCTACTGACTGAATGAAAGGAGCTGGCATCTCACTCTCTTTGAATCTTCTTTATCATGCTAGGATTAGCAGGAAAAAGCAAAAAATTTCAGAATTGCACCGTGCAATGTGGAGATATTACTGTTTGTGCATTTACAATATTCATTGATTTTTGCCATTGAAAAACATGTTTTTCATATACCAGAAATGTTTGAAGCTACTGACTGAATGAAAGGAGCTGGCATCTCACTCTCTTTGTTTTACCATATTTTTTTTTATTTTTAATAAACAGTTTAACAGGGGAATAACAATCGTAGCATAAAGTAGTGAAATAAGAATATTCGTGGGAAGGGGTAATTCCGAGGAAGGGGAAGGGAAAGGGTACAAACGGGAATGGAATAATCAGGGAAGGTGGGAGAAATTTGTTCGTCAAATAATAAACACGATAATAGATAACTTGAACAATTAAACACACACTACTATCATATTAGCAAAATTAAACATATTAATAAGCTAAACATGTAACACCTATTAAGATATTCCAGCATTATGAGATGGTTGAGGGAACTTAATGGACCAAATATCCCACTTCTTAGAAAATTTAAGTAAATTATTGTTAATAAGGGCAAATCTGAGTTCAAATATTCTATGGAGATTCATCTTATCAACTAAGTCCTCCAAAGTGGGGACATGTGACTTTCTCCAATAAAAAGCCAATGTATTCTTACAAACTGAGAATAAATGAATCACCAAAGATCTTTCAAACGACTTGTATGATTCAAGATCCAAGGATAGTAAAGCCCTTTGAGGGGTCAATATTAGTGGTCTGCCCAAGAGATCATCTACCAAAGAAGAGATCTGAGCCCATAGATTGCGGATTTTAGGGCAGCTCCAAAAGAGATGTAACAGATCTCCCCTAAGGCCGCACTCCCTCCAACAGAGGGGAGAGTTGCTGGGCTTTATATAGTGGAGCCTGATTGGAGTGTAGTACCATCTGGTTAAAATTTTGAAATAGGCCTCTTGTAAGGGCATAGATATATTAGAGGCTTGTGAGAAAAGAAGAGCATTCTCCCATTGGTCGGATTGGAAATTGAGTTTTAGGTCCTTTTCCCATCGAATCATGTAAAGATGTTTTTGGAAAGAGAGGTCATTATTGAAGCTGTTATATAGGTGTCTCAGGCTCCAAAAAATCTTATGGGATGGGTTACTTAACAGGTTCACCGAGATTTCGGAAACGATAAATTTGCTAGAAATGAATTCCAGAATAATGCTCTTTAAATGAGAGTATAAAAAGAAATCAGAAAAAGGCAAATTGAATCTTTTCTTAAGAATTTGGAAAGGGATAAAGACAGAAGCTTCATACAAGTCTCCAATTTTCCTTAACCCTTTAATGTCCCATTGATCTGGAATGGAAGAGTTATACAGATCAGCAACAAAACCAATTGGAAATTTTTTGACAAGGGAAAGCTTATCCATATCAGAAACTCTTAAAGGATTCTTTTTCTTTTTTTTGGTGATTTTTTTCCAGGCGTCAATGATCGCCTGGAAAATAGGGTGGGAAGAATCATGAGTACACTGTCTAAAGAGATGCCTGAGTAACAATTCACGAGGAGAAGAACCGTTATTTAAGAAGGTCTCCAGAATCATCCAAGCTGGGGGGCTGTCAGAATTAAACCAGTAACTGCTCTGTTTGATAAGGTTTGCCAGATAGTAAGCGGAAATATTAGGATGGCTCAGACCTCCGTTACTTTTATTCTTGTACAATATATCAGCAGATATCCTCGCACGTTTATTATCCCAGACATAAGAATTAATCTGATTTTGAATTTTTTGAACAAAGATATGGGAAATAGATAAAGGTAGGTTGCGGAAAAAATACAAAATTTTGGGAAGAACAAACATCTTGATAGAGAGGACTCTACCCCACCACGACAAATCTCTTTTCATAAAATCCATCAAATCTCCGCGGACGATGTCATCAATCAGAACCAGATTGTCAGAGATTGTTGAATTAATAGATTTACCAATACTGATCCCCAAATAAGTCAGATTGCGTTTAGCCAGACCAAAGGAAAATCTTGAGTGTAAAACCTCTCTCGTCTGGCGGTCCAGATTAATATTCAAAAGTTTAGACTTCTCATTGTTAATTTTAAAATAAGAAATCTGAGAGAATAGTTCTAGAACCTTTGAAACCTCCGCAACCGAATTTACTGGGTCCAGCAAGGAAAGCATAACATCATCCGCAAAGAGGCCAATTTTAAATTCTCGAGATGGGGTAGATATCCCCCTAATGTCAGTATTTTCTCTAATCCTCTGAGCAAGGGGCTCCATAGCCAAGACAAAAAGAAGGGGGGAAAGCGGGCAACCCTGTCTAGTACCGTTTGTAATAGGAATTGGATTTGAGAGATAGTTATTAACATAGATTTTAGCTTGGGGGTTGGAATATAGGGCCATAATTGAAGAGAGAAAATTGTTATCAAAGCCAAATTTAATAAGGGTGAGTTTAAGGTATAGCCAATTTAACCTGTCGAAAGCTTTTTCAGCATCTAAAGCAAGCAACGAGGCTGGGAGTTTCGCCGTATTTATCACCTTAATAATATTCAGGAGTCTTCTAGAGCCATCAGTAGCTTGTCTCCCACCAACGAAGCCAATTTGGTCGTCATTGATGAGAGATGGGAGAATAGTCGATAAACGATTGGCCAGAATTTTCGAGTATATCTTGATGTCAGTGTTAATTAGCGAAATGGGCCTATAATTTTTAACATTATCTCTCTCTTCCTTAGACTTGGGTATTAGGGTAATGGTAGCTTCCAGCATTTCTGAGGGGAAGGAGCTTATTGAGGAAGCATGATTGAAAATTTTCGTGAGGGGGAGAGAAAGTAGGTCACAAAAGGTTTTATAATATTCGTTAATGAACCCATCTGGACCCGGGGCCCTGAAAGCTTTAAGTTGCTTTATTGTGTTAATAATTTCAAGGTTAGAGAAAGGCTTGTTCAATGACTCGTGGTCCAGAGGGTTCAATTTTGGTAGGTTAATGGAGGCTAAAAATTTGTTGATTGCGTCTGGATGAGGATGAGGAATTAGAGGGTCAGTTTTAATGTTGTAGAGTTTTTTGTAAAAGTCTGCAAACTGGTTCACTATATCTTTAGGGTGACAAAACGTTATTCCACTATTATTTTTTATTTTATCTATTCTATTAATTGCTCTTTTACATTTAACTAAGCGAGCCATAAAGCGGGTCGGTTTATTTAGAGCCGCATAGTAATTAAATTTTGATTTTCGAATAATCGCATCATAAGAGGAAGAAATTTCTGATTTTAGCTCTATCCTTAAATTTGACAGCTCTTTTTGAATTATTGGGGAAGGGGAAGGAAGATTAATTTGCTCAAGTTCTTTTTCCCTAATCAGTTTTTGAAGAGAATTAATTTTTGATCTTTTTTCTTTTTTTTCAGAAGAGGATATCTGCATTAGCACTCCACGAATGACTGCTTTGTGAGCACACCAGCTGGAAAAGGGATTGGTCAAATCTGGGGTATCGTTTTCCCTAAAATAGTCGGAAATAGCTTTTTCAATAATTTTTTTGTTTTTGGGGTTATGAATAAGTGAAGACCTACATTTCCAAAGAAATCCATTTTTAATAAGAGGACCAATATGAATTTCACATGACGTAGGGGCATGATCTGATAGAGATCTGAGGCCTATAGATACGTTAGAAAATTTGGGTAAAGAAAAGACATCAGTAACTATTAAGTCAATTCTAGAGGCCGTCTGGTGCGCATCCGAAAAATGGGAGAACTCTTTGGAGGTCGTTTGCAGACATCTAAATGTATCAAATAGTTCATTTTTATAAAGCCAATTATTTAGCGTCGGGTATAGGTGGCGGCTGGGGGAGGAGGAGTCCATATGCCCGTCCGGGACCATGTTGAAGTCTCCTAAAAAAATCAACTCTCCTCTCCTAACCTCTTCAACCTTCCTAAAAACCTTGTTCAAAAAGGGTATTTGCTTTTTATTTGGGGCGTATACGTTAATAACAGTGCACTCATGATTATTCAGTTTACAGAGCAATATATGAAACCTTCCATTGACATCCTTATGTTGATCTAAAAACTCAAATGGGACAGAATCCTTGATCACTGTAGCTACACCGGCTTTTTTCCGGTCGCTAGTAGATTCAAATATATGAGGGTAGCGCTTGTGGGTGAAGGTAGGGTGTTTCCCCTCGGCAAACCTTGTCTCCTGAAGACACGCAACATCAGCACCAAGATAACCCAATTCCTTCCAAAGGGAGAATCTCTTATTAGGACTGTTTAGGCCTCTTACATTATAGGTGATGATCTTGATAGGCATAGGTAAATTTGTAATCAGAATAGGCCAAAAAGAGAGGGGTCAGTTGGTCCAACAAATTCCCAAAAAATAAAATCAACCGACAATCAAAGCTGGAATACAATATCTCCAATACTAATACAAAAATAGTAATAACAATAACCAGATATTCAAAGAGAAAAGAAAAAAAAACGAATCCAAAAATCTCCTGAGGGAACCTTTACCGTAAAGGTTCTCCCTCAGATTGGGGGGGAAAAATAATGTGGACAACTACGAAGGCTAAATGTGAAGAAGAAGAATAAATCTAGTATAACATGTTAGGTGAGGTAGAAGGATGAGTTTATTTTTGAAGAGGGCTCCCGAGGGAGTAGTATTTCTCATTTCAGCGGTGGGGTGCCTTTGTAACCTTGTAAGGAATGTCCCTTATAAAATCAAAAAATTTAGGGCCTTCATCAGGATCTGTAAGAGTAAATGTTTCCCCCTTAAAGAAAATCAGCAACTTTACTGGAAAGCCCCACCTATACGGGATATTCATATCCCTCAGTCTATCTGTTGTCAATTTGTATGACCTTCTCGCATCCATGGTTTCTTTGGAAAAATCTGAGAAGATTTTTAGGTGCGAGAAAGGCTCTGGAAAAGTCCTGTTTTCCCTAATATAATTCAAGATTCTCTCTTTGGTCGAGAAAAAATGTAACCTAGCTATTACATCCCTAGGAAGATCCGAGGAAATGGAGGTCGGACGAAATAAGCGATGGGCCCTATCAATGATAAGATCCTGCTCAGAAAGGGATGGGATTGTCTTGTGAAATAAGTCTTTGAGAAAAGCCGAGATATCTGAGGGAGAAACATCCTCAGATATGCCTCTAATCTTCAAATTATTTCTCCTACTCCTGTCCTCCAAATCCGCAACTTTTAATCTAAGTCTTTTGAGCTCGGATTTAATTTCTAAATTATCAGAAGAGACAGACTCTACCTTACCCTCCACCTTTTCAAGTCTTTTAGTGTTTTCCTCCAATTTAACTCCAAAAGCTTCCAAAGTAGATTTCATGGTGTCTACCTGTTTCTCAAAACCCAGTTTCATATTTCTGTCAATCGTCTTTAAAAGATTGTCCAGATATGAACCAAGGTCGGTATTTCCCAACTCTTGAGAAATGGGTATTTTGGCCGGGACACTAGGCGTAGGGTCTGAGGACGAAGGGGAGACGTCCTTTTTAGCACGTCTCTTATCTGGACTAGGATTGGGAGACGTGTCCGATGATTCCTCCTCCGAACTCGTAGCCAGTGCAGAATATTTGTTGCTCCAGGTACCTGGATCCCTTCTTTTTGATGAGATGGAAATATCCATCTCTTCCACTTTTTTTTCTTTAATTACGGTAGAAGGGGCAGGTTTAGCATCAGGAATTCTCTGTGGTTTTGGAGATAATAGACTTTTAGAAGATTGTTTGGTGGGAGAGCTTATTTTAGAACTCTGTCTGTCTTCAGGATTTCTATGAGGTGATCTGGACTTAAGTGGGCTAATGGTATTGACATCATCTTCTGAAGGGTTTGAAAATGAAAAGCGTTGGGAGGACTTTGCTCTTACCACACTAGTTTTAAGGGGAGCTTCCAAAGATTTTTGGGTATTTTTTTTATTAGCCGCCATTATAAGATATCAGACCTATGGGTGAATATATATAGAAAATACTAAAATGACACTAGAAATAATTGACCTAAAGAGAGGGCCAAAAACTTTAGAGTTGCAAAATGTCTGGAAACAATGGCTAGAAGAAATTTGCGTTAAACAAATATCATTCCAACAAAAGACAATCAATACAAAAAACTGTAGAGTTATGAACCCCCTAGAATGTAAACCTTTAAATATAAATCACAATCCAAAGTATCAAAAGAAAAAATGAAATTGACCTGAGGGATGAAAATAAAAGGCACATATAGTTTTAGCAGGAAACTAATTATTATGAAGGCTTGCAGATCTGTAGAGTTCCATGGGCACCAACTGTGATATATATATCAAGTAGCGTAGTCACAGTATATATATATGAAGGTAGAGACAGGTCCTCCTATCCCCCCCCTCCCCACAGGATCAAGTCTCACAGTCCAGATGATAATACACCGTTTGGTATTTAATAGACCTCTATATCAGCATTGAAACAAGATCAGCACCATGGACAGCAGTGCAGAATCAGCACTGATACAAGATCAGCACCATGGACAGCAGTGCAAAATCGTTTGGTATTTAATAGACCTCTGTATCAGCACTGACACAAGATCAGCACCATGGACAGCAGTGCAGAGCGATGCTACATCAGGGGGCGGGAGAATTTGAAGTTATCAGCTGATTGTGAGTATAGGGCAGTGGAGGACAGCGGAGCTGCTGCAGCTAGGGACCAGAAGCAAGATCAAAGCTCAGCGGCGCTACTACAGGAGGGGGAGGCAGTCACAAGGGTCTGCAGGGACCAGACACCGGAGGGACACAGTTAGCAGAGCGGCACAGGGGGAATATAACTGGAGCAGAGCGTGGGGACCGGTGGCACCTGTCAGTCAAAGGCAGGGAGGAGCAAAGCGGCCCCCCCAGCAGCAGGAAGGAGATACCGCCGCCGGCAAATCAGCCCCGTGTGTTGCGGAGCTACCAGCCCTTTACACCGGCGGTGCCGGTCTGCTGAGGAAAGACAGGAGCAGAGCGGCTCCGGAGCAGAGGAGGGGGCACGACCACCCCCGGAACAGCCCCTGAACCCAGGGAACAGCCGCACAGAGCAGGGAGCCCGGCCGCAGACACAAGCAGCGCCCGGCAGCAGGAGGGAGAGAGGGACAGAATCGCTCCGCAAAAGAAAAGGGGACACCGCCGCCACCAGACCTCAGTCAGCAGCCCCACTGAGTCACGGTAGGAGCCCTGGCGTCAGCCAGGGCTTATCTAACCTTGATAAATGGAGAGTGCAGTTCCGCTCCGGACGGGTCCTCTGTATAGCCGCGTCAGCTGTGAGCAAGGCCGGGTCTTCGGGCTGCCGCCGGCGTCCTGGAGCAGGAAGGGTCCCGTAGCTTGGTATCGGTGGGTCAATCCTTCTATGGGAGCGGGGTCTTGTCAGGTTTCTTAGTGCTCCGGACTCCCGGTCCCTTTACTTGATTGTAGATCCGGGGGTCCTTGGGGTCCGCGATCCTCCACAAGCCGGCCGGTGTTTTAACTTCCGGAATCCTGTCACTGGTCGCAGCTGATAGCAGGGTGGTACAGCGCCGGGCGGTGATATCTCTGCAGGAGACCTGCCACTGGTCGCAGTTGTCAGCTGGGTGGATTGAAGGTCGGGGCAGTTTACAGGGCAGTGATCCGGTGTAATAGTGTAGCTGAACAAGGTCCGGTCAGGACTCAGTCCATATTTCTTTTTGCAGAAACTGCATAGGCTGATGTACAGAGCCGACTCGTCTCGCAACCACCGGCACCTCACAGCAGCAGAGCCGCGCGACTTGCCGACAGGACAAAAGGAGCTTGCCAGCACGGGGGGACCAATCCAGGGCACGACTGTGTGCCCCCACGGTTTCAAGGTAGGTCTCTACTTATGTTGCAGGGGGCTGATTACCCGATGAAGACAGCCTGTAGATGGTATCTGATATCTGATCCTCCTCAGTGGGGCTATTCTGGGTGCCGGGTCAGTAAAGGTTTTCTCAGCATATAGCGATCAGCTGATTCACGGGGCTCTGGTGCCGCCGGCTTCAAAATATAAATCCTGCACAGTCTATTCAGTAACCCCCGGTGAGCAGCGCTCTGAAGACCGGAGGTAGGGAGCGGTGGGGGTCCCTTTGCAGAGACACGCAAACCTGCAAGCCTGCAGGTCTATGTCGCAATACCCACGACTGGAATGAAATCAAGGACGCACCTCACTGCTTCCGCATGATAAAACTCCCAGAATAACGGGTCAGGGAAAGTTTTTTCAATATCCAGATGATCCTTAGGCTGTAAGAAGTTTGTCCATGTAAAAGTTGAGTGAATAAATCCTCTTAAGTTGCTTTTATCGTCGCTTTATGATTATAGCCCTCAAGGAGCACAGACCTATGCTGCCATCTTGGTCTGTGCCTAAGCCACGCCCCCCATCTCACTCTCTTTGAATCTTCTTTATCATGCTAGGATTAACAGGAAAAAGCTAAAAATTTCAGAATTGCACCGTGCAATGTGGAGATATTACTGTTTGTGCATTTACAATATTCATTGATTTTTGCCATTGAAAAACATGTTTTTCATATACCAGAAATGTTTGAAGCTACTGACTGAATGAAAGGAGCTGGCATCTCACTCTCTTTGAATCTTCTTTATCATGCTAGGATTAACAGGAAAAAGCTAAAAATTTCAGAATTGCACCGTGCAATGTGGAGATATTACTGTTTGTGCATTTACAATATTCATTGATTTTTGCCATTGAAAAACATGTTTTTCATATACCAGAAATGTTTGAAGCTACTGACTGAATGAAAGGAGCTGGCATCTCACTCTCTTTGAATCTTCTTTATCATGCTAGGATTAACAGGAAAAAGCTAAAAATTTCAGAATTGCACCGTGCAATGTGGAGATATTACTGTTTGTGCATTTACAATATTCATTGATTTTTGCCATTGAAAAACATGTTTTTCATATACCAGAAATATTTGAAGCTACTGACTGAATGAAAGGAGCTGGCATCTCACTCTCTTTGAATCTTCTTTATCATGCTAGGATTAACAGGAAAAAGCTAAAAATTTCAGAATTGCACCGTGCAATGTGGAGATATTACTGTTTGTGCATTTACAATATTCATTGATTTTTGCCATTGAAAAACATGTTTTTCATATACCAGAAATGTTTGAAGCTACTGACTGAATGAAAGGAGCTGGCATCTCACTCTCTTTGAATCTTCTTTATCATGCTAGGATTAACAGGAAAAAGCTAAAAATTTCAGAATTGCACCGTGCAATGTGGAGATATTACTGTTTGTGCATTTACAATATTCATTGATTTTTGCCATTGAAAAACGTCCAGAAATGTTTGAAGCTACTGACTGAATGAAAGGAGCTGGCATCTCACTCTCTTTGAATCTTCTTTATCATGCTAGGATTAGCAGGAAAAAGCAAAAAATTTCAGAATTGCACCGTGCAATGTGGAGATATTACTGTTTGTGCATTTACAATATTCATTGATTTTTGCCATTGAAAAACATGTTTTTCATATACCAGAAATGTTTGAAGCTACTGACTGAATGAAAGGAGCTGGCATCTCACTCTCTTTGAATCTTCTTTATCATGCTAGGATTAACAGGAAAAAGCTAAAAATTTCAGAATTGCACCGTGCAATGTGGAGATATTACTGTTTGTGCATTTACAATATTCATTGATTTTTGCCATTGAAAAACATGTTTTTCATATACCAGAAATGTTTGAAGCTACTGACTGAATGAAAGGAGCTGGCATCTCACTCTCTTTGAATCTTCTTTATCATGCTAGGATTAACAGGAAAAAGCTAAAAATTTCAGAATTGCACCGTGCAATGTGGAGATATTACTGTTTGTGCATTTACAATATTCATTGATTTTTGCCATTGAAAAACATGTTTTTCATATACCAGAAATGTTTGAAGCTACTGACTGAATGAAAGGAGCTGGCATCTCACTCTCTTTGAATCTTCTTTATCATGCTAGGATTAACAGGAAAAAGCTAAAAATTTCAGAATTGCACCGTGCAATGTGGAGATATTACTGTTTGTGCATTTACAATATTCATTGATTTTTGCCATTGAAAAACATGTTTTTCATATACCAGAAATGTTTGAAGCTACTGACTGAATGAAAGGAGCTGGCATCTCACTCTCTTTGAATCTTCTTTATCATGCTAGGATTAACAGGAAAAAGCTAAAAATTTCAGAATTGCACCGTGCAATGTGGAGATATTACTGTTTGTGCATTTACAATATTCATTGATTTTTGCCATTGAAAAACATGTTTTTCATATACCAGAAATGTTTGAAGCTACTGACTGAATGAAAGGAGCTGGCATCTCACTCTCTTTGAATCTTCTTTATCATGCTAGGATTAACAGGAAAAAGCTAAAAATTTCAGAATTGCACTGTGCAATGTGGAGATATTACTGTTTGTGCATTTACAATATTCATTGATTTTTGCCATTGAAAAACGTCCAGAAATGTTTGAAGCTACTGACTGAATGAAAGGAACTGGCATCTCACTCTCTTTGAATCTTCTTTATCATGCTAGGATTAACAGGAAAAAGCTAAAAATTTCAGAATTGCACCGTGCAATGTGGAGATATTACTGTTTGTGCATTTACAATATTCATTGATTTTTGCCATTGAAAAACGTCCAGAAATGTTTGAAGCTACTGACTGAATGAAAGGAGCTGGCATCTCACTCTCTTTGAATCTTCTTTATCATGCTAGGATTAACAGGAAAAAGCAAAAAATTTCAGAATTGCACCGTGCAATGTGGAGATATTACTGTTTGTGCATTTACAATATTCATTGATTTTTGCCATTGAAAAACGTCCAGAAATGTTTGAAGCTACTGACTGAATGAAAGGAGCTGGCATCTCACTCTCTTTGAATCTTCTTTATCATGCTAGGATTAACAGGAAAAAGCTAAAAATTTCAGAATTGCACCGTGCAATGTGGAGATATTACTGTTTGTGCATTTACAATATTCATTGATTTTTGCCATTGAAAAACGTCCAGAAATGTTTGAAGCTACTGACTGAATGAAAGGAGCTGGCATCTCACTCTCTTTGAATCTTCTTTATCATGCTAGGATTAACAGGAAAAAGCTAAAAATTTCAGAATTGCACCGTGCAATGTGGAGATATTACTGTTTGTGCATTTACAATATTCATTGATTTTTGCCATTGAAACACATGTTTTTCATATACCAGAAATGTTTGAAGCTACTGACTGAATGAAAGGAGCTGGCATCTCACTCTCTTTGAATCTTCTTTATCATGCTAGGATTAACAGGAAAAAGCTAAAAATTTCAGAATTGCACCGTGCAATGTGGAGATATTACTGTTTGTGCATTTACAATATTCATTGATTTTTGCCATTGAAAAACATGTTTTTCATATACCAGAAATGTTTGAAGCTACTGACTGAATGAAAGGAGCTGGCATCTCACTCTCTTTGAATCTTCTTTATCATGCTAGGATTAACAGGAAAAAGCTAAAAATTTCAGAATTGCACCGTGCAATGTGGAGATATTACTGTTTGTGCATTTACAATATTCATTGATTTTTGCCATTGAAAAACATGTTTTTCATATACCAGAAATGTTTGAAGCTACTGACTGAATGAAAGGAGCTGGCATCTCACTCTCTTTGAATCTTCTTTATCATGCTAGGATTAACAGGAAAAAGCTAAAAATTTCAGAATTGCACCGTGCAATGTGGAGATATTACTGTTTGTGCATTTACAATATTCATTGATTTTTGCCATTGAAAAACGTCCAGAAATGTTTGAAGCTACTGACTGAATGAAAGGAGCTGGCATCTCACTCTCTTTGAATCTTCTTTATCATGCTAGGATTAACAGGAAAAAGCAAAAAATTTCAGAATTGCACCGTGCAATGTGGAGATATTACTGTTTGTGCATTTACAATATTCATTGATTTTTGCCATTGAAAAACGTCCAGAAATGTTTGAAGCTACTGACTGAATGAAAGGAGCTGGCATCTCACTCTCTTTGAATCTTCTTTATCATGCTAGGATTAACAGGAAAAAGCTAAAAATTTCAGAATTGCACCGTGCAATGTGGAGATATTACTGTTTGTGCATTTACAATATTCATTGATTTTTGCCATTGAAAAACGTCCAGAAATGTTTGAAGCTACTGACTGAATGAAAGGAGCTGGCATCTCACTCTCTTTGAATCTTCTTTATCATGCTAGGATTAACAGGAAAAAGCTAAAAATTTCAGAATTGCACCGTGCAATGTGGAGATATTACTGTTTGTGCATTTACAATATTCATTGATTTTTGCCATTGAAAAACATGTTTTTCATATACCAGAAATGTTTGAAGCTACTGACTGAATGAAAGGAGCTGGCATCTCACTCTCTTTGAATCTTCTTTATCATGCTAGGATTAACAGGAAAAAGCTAAAAATTTCAGAATTGCACCGTGCAATGTGGAGATATTACTGTTTGTGCATTTACAATATTCATTGATTTTTGCCATTGAAAAACATGTTTTTCATATACCAGAAATGTTTGAAGCTACTGACTGAATGAAAGGAGCTGGCATCTCACTCTCTTTGAATCTTCTTTATCATGCTAGGATTAACAGGAAAAAGCAAAAAATTTCAGAATTGCACCGTGCAATGTGGAGATATTACTGTTTGTGCATTTACAATATTCATTGATTTTTGCCATTGAAAAACGTCCAGAAATGTTTGAAGCTACTGACTGAATGAAAGGAGCTGGCATCTCACTCTCTTTGAATCTTCTTTATCATGCTAGGATTAACAGGAAAAAGCTAAAAATTTCAGAATTGCACCGTGCAATGTGGAGATATTACTGTTTGTGCATTTACAATATTCATTGATTTTTGCCATTGAAAAACATGTTTTTCATATACCAGAAATGTTTGAAGCTACTGACTGAATGAAAGGAGCTGGCATCTCACTCTCTTTGAATCTTCTTTATCATGCTAGGATTAACAGGAAAAAGCTAAAAATTTCAGAATTGCACCGTGCAATGTGGAGATATTACTGTTTGTGCATTTACAATATTCATTGATTTTTGCCATTGAAAAACATGTTTTTCATATACCAGAAATGTTTGAAGCTACTGACTGAATGAAAGGAGCTGGCATCTCACTCTCTTTGAATCTTCTTTATCATGCTAGGATTAACAGGAAAAAGCTAAAAATTTCAGAATTGCACCGTGCAATGTGGAGATATTACTGTTTGTGCATTTACAATATTCATTGATTTTTGCCATTGAAAAACGTCCAGAAATGTTTGAAGCTACTGACTGAATGAAAGGAGCTGGCATCTCACTCTCTTTGAATCTTCTTTATCATGCTAGGATTAACAGGAAAAAGCTAAAAATTTCAGAATTGCACCGTGCAATGTGGAGATATTACTGTTTGTGCATTTACAATATTCATTGATTTTTGCCATTGAAAAACATGTTTTTCATATACCAGAAATGTTTGAAGCTACTGACTGAATGAAAGGAGCTGGCATCTCACTCTCTTTGAATCTTCTTTATCATGCTAGGATTAGCAGGAAAAAGCAAAAAATTTCAGAATTGCACCGTGCAATGTGGAGATATTACTGTTTGTGCATTTACAATATTCATTGATTTTTGCCATTGAAAAACGTCCAGAAATGTTTGAAGCTACTGACTGAATGAAAGGAGCTGGCATCTCACTCTCTTTGAATCTTCTTTATCATGCTAGGATTAACAGGAAAAAGCTAAAAATTTCAGAATTGCACCGTGCAATGTGGAGATATTACTGTTTGTGCATTTACAATATTCATTGATTTTTGCCATTGAAAAACATGTTTTTCATATACCAGAAATGTTTGAAGCTACTGACTGAATGAAAGGAGCTGGCATCTCACTCTCTTTGAATCTTCTTTATCATGCTAGGATTAACAGGAAAAAGCTAAAAATTTCAGAATTGCACCGTGCAATGTGGAGATATTACTGTTTGTGCATTTACAATATTCATTGATTTTTGCCATTGAAAAACATGTTTTTCATATACCAGAAATGTTTGAAGCTACTGACTGAATGAAAGGAGCTGGCATCTCACTCTCTTTGAATCTTCTTTATCATGCTAGGATTAACAGGAAAAAGCTAAAAATTTCAGAATTGCACCGTGCAATGTGGAGATATTACTGTTTGTGCATTTACAATATTCATTGATTTTTGCCATTGAAAAACATGTTTTTCATATACCAGAAATGTTTGAAGCTACTGACTGAATGAAAGGAGCTGGCATCTCACTCTCTTTGAATCTTCTTTATCATGCTAGGATTAGCAGGAAAAAGCAAAAAATTTCAGAATTGCACCGTGCAATGTGGAGATATTACTGTTTGTGCATTTACAATATTCATTGATTTTTGCCATTGATAAACGTCCAGAAATGTTTGAAGCTACTGACTGAATGAAAGGAGCTGGCATCTCACTCTCTTTGAATCTTCTTTATCATGCTAGGATTAACAGGAAAAAGCTAAAAATTTCAGAATTGCACCGTGCAATGTGGAGATATTACTGTTTGTGCATTTACAATATTCATTGATTTTTGCCATTGAAAAACATGTTTTTCATATACCAGAAATGTTTGAAGCTACTGACTGAATGAAAGGAGCTGGCATCTCACTCTCTTTGAATCTTCTTTATCATGCTAGGATTAACAGGAAAAAGCTAAAAATTTCAGAATTGCACCGTGCAATGTGGAGATATTACTGTTTGTGCATTTACAATATTCATTGATTTTTGCCATTGAAAAACGTCCAGAAATGTTTGAAGCTACTGACTGAATGAAAGGAGCTGGCATCTCACTCTCTTTGAATCTTCTTTATCATGCTAGGATTAGCAGGAAAAAGCAAAAAATTTCAGAATTGCACCGTGCAATGTGGAGATATTACTGTTTGTGCATTTACAATATTCATTGATTTTTGCCATTGAAAAACATGTTTTTCATATACCAGAAATGTTTGAAGCTACTGACTGAATGAAAGGAGCTGGCATCTCACTCTCTTTGAATCTTCTTTATCATGCTAGGATTAACAGGAAAAAGCTAAAAATTTCAGAATTGCACCGTGCAATGTGGAGATATTACTGTTTGTGCATTTACAATATTCATTGATTTTTGCCATTGAAAAACATGTTTTTCATATACCAGAAATGTTTGAAGCTACTGACTGAATGAAAGGAGCTGGCATCTCACTCTCTTTGAATCTTCTTTATCATGCTAGGATTAACAGGAAAAAGCTAAAAATTTCAGAATTGCACCGTGCAATGTGGAGATATTACTGTTTGTGCATTTACAATATTCATTGATTTTTGCCATTGAAAAACATGTTTTTCATATACCAGAAATGTTTGAAGCTACTGACTGAATGAAAGGAGCTGGCATCTCACTCTCTTTGAATCTTCTTTATCATGCTAGGATTAACAGGAAAAAGCTAAAAATTTCAGAATTGCACCGTGCAATGTGGAGATATTACTGTTTGTGCATTTACAATATTCATTGATTTTTGCCATTGAAAAACATGTTTTTCATATACCAGAAATGTTTGAAGCTACTGACTGAATGAAAGGAGCTGGCATCTCACTCTCTTTGAATCTTCTTTATCATGCTAGGATTAACAGGAAAAAGCTAAAAATTTCAGAATTGCACCGTGCAATGTGGAGATATTACTGTTTGTGCATTTACAATATTCATTGATTTTTGCCATTGAAAAACATGTTTTTCATATACCAGAAATGTTTGAAGCTACTGACTGAATGAAAGGAGCTGGCATCTCACTCTCTTTGAATCTTCTTTATCATGCTAGGATTAACAGGAAAAAGCAAAAAATTTCAGAATTGCACCGTGCAATGTGGAGATATTACTGTTTGTGCATTTACAATATTCATTGATTTTTGCCATTGAAAAACATGTTTTTCATATACCAGAAATGTTTGAAGCTACTGACTGAATGAAAGGAGCTGGCATCTCACTCTCTTTGAATCTTCTTTATCATGCTAGGATTAACAGGAAAAAGCTAAAAATTTCAGAATTGCACCGTGCAATGTGGAGATATTACTGTTTGTGCATTTACAATATTCATTGATTTTTGCCATTGAAAAACGTCCAGAAATGTTTGAAGCTACTGACTGAATGAAAGGAGCTGGCATCTCACTCTCTTTGAATCTTCTTTATCATGCTAGGATTAACAGGAAAAAGCTAAAAATTTCAGAATTGCACCGTGCAATGTGGAGATATTACTGTTTGTGCATTTACAATATTCATTGATTTTTGCCATTGAAAAACATGTTTTTCATATACCAGAAATGTTTGAAGCTACTGACTGAATGAAAGGAGCTGGCATCTCACTCTCTTTGAATCTTCTTTATCATGCTAGGATTAACAGGAAAAAGCTAAAAATTTCAGAATTGCACCGTGCAATGTGGAGATATTACTGTTTGTGCATTTACAATATTCATTGATTTTTGCCATTGAAAAACATGTTTTTCATATACCAGAAATGTTTGAAGCTACTGACTGAATGAAAGGAGCTGGCATCTCACTCTCTTTGAATCTTCTTTATCATGCTAGGATTAACAGGAAAAAGCTAAAAATTTCAGAATTGCACTGTGCAATGTGGAGATATTACTGTTTGTGCATTTACAATATTCATTGATTTTTGCCATTGAAAAACGTCCAGAAATGTTTGAAGCTACTGACTGAATGAAAGGAGCTGGCATCTCACTCTCTTTGAATCTTCTTTATCATGCTAGGATTAACAGGAAAAAGCAAAAAATTTCAGAATTGCACCGTGCAATGTGGAGATATTACTGTTTGTGCATTTACAATATTCATTGATTTTTGCCATTGAAAAACGTCCAGAAATGTTTGAAGCTACTGACTGAATGAAAGGAGCTGGCATCTCACTCTCTTTGAATCTTCTTTATCATGCTAGGATTAACAGGAAAAAGCTAAAAATTTCAGAATTGCACCGTGCAATGTGGAGATATTACTGTTTGTGCATTTACAATATTCATTGATTTTTGCCATTGAAAAACGTCCAGAAATGTTTGAAGCTACTGACTGAATGAAAGGAGCTGGCATCTCACTCTCTTTGAATCTTCTTTATCATGCTAGGATTAACAGGAAAAAGCTAAAAATTTCAGAATTGCACCGTGCAATGTGGAGATATTACTGTTTGTGCATTTACAATATTCATTGATTTTTGCCATTGAAACACATGTTTTTCATATACCAGAAATGTTTGAAGCTACTGACTGAATGAAAGGAGCTGGCATCTCACTCTCTTTGAATCTTCTTTATCATGCTAGGATTAACAGGAAAAATCTAAAAATTTCAGAATTGCACCGTGCAATGTGGAGATATTACTGTTTGTGCATTTACAATATTCATTGATTTTTGCCATTGAAAAACATGTTTTTCATATACCAGAAATGTTTGAAGCTACTGACTGAATGAAAGGAGCTGGCATCTCACTCTCTTTGAATCTTCTTTATCATGCTAGGATTAACAGGAAAAAGCTAAAAATTTCAGAATTGCACCGTGCAATGTGGAGATATTACTGTTTGTGCATTTACAATATTCATTGATTTTTGCCATTGAAAAACGTCCAGAAATGTTTGAAGCTACTGACTGAATGAAAGGAGCTGGCATCTCACTCTCTTTGAATCTTCTTTATCATGCTAGGATTAACAGGAAAAAGCAAAAAATTTCAGAATTGCACCGTGCAATGTGGAGATATTACTGTTTGTGCATTTACAATATTCATTGATTTTTGCCATTGAAAAACGTCCAGAAATGTTTGAAGCTACTGACTGAATGAAAGGAGCTGGCATCTCACTCTCTTTGAATCTTCTTTATCATGCTAGGATTAACAGGAAAAAGCTAAAAATTTCAGAATTGCGCCGTGCAATGTGGAGATATTACTGTTTGTGCATTTACAATATTCATTGATTTTTGCCATTGAAAAACGTCCAGAAATGTTTGAAGCTACTGACTGAATGAAAGGAGCTGGCATCTCACTCTCTTTGAATCTTCTTTATCATGCTAGGATTAACAGGAAAAAGCTAAAAATTTCAGAATTGCACCGTGCAATGTGGAGATATTACTGTTTGTGCATTTACAATATTCATTGATTTTTGCCATTGAAAAACATGTTTTTCATATACCAGAAATGTTTGAAGCTACTGACTGAATGAAAGGAGCTGGCATCTCACTCTCTTTGAATCTTCTTTATCATGCTAGGATTAACAGGAAAAAGCTAAAAATTTCAGAATTGCACCGTGCAATGTGGAGATATTACTGTTTGTGCATTTACAATATTCATTGATTTTTGCCATTGAAAAACATGTTTTTCATATACCAGAAATGTTTGAAGCTACTGACTGAATGAAAGGAGCTGGCATCTCACTCTCTTTGAATCTTCTTTATCATGCTAGGATTAACAGGAAAAAGCTAAAAATTTCAGAATTGCACCGTGCAATGTGGAGATATTACTGTTTGTGCATTTACAATATTCATTGATTTTTGCCATTGAAAAACGTCCAGAAATGTTTGAAGCTACTGACTGAATGAAAGGAGCTGGCATCTCACTCTCTTTGAATCTTCTTTATCATGCTAGGATTAACAGGAAAAAGCTAAAAATTTCAGAATTGCACCGTGCAATGTGGAGATATTACTGTTTGTGCATTTACAATATTCATTGATTTTTGCCATTGAAAAACATGTTTTTCATATACCAGAAATGTTTGAAGCTACTGACTGAATGAAAGGAGCTGGCATCTCACTCTCTTTGAATCTTCTTTATCATGCTAGGATTAACAGGAAAAAGCTAAAAATTTCAGAATTGCACCGTGCAATGTGGAGATATTACTGTTTGTGCATTTACAATATTCATTGATTTTTGCCATTGAAAAACATGTTTTTCATATACCAGAAATGTTTGAAGCTACTGACTGAATGAAAGGAGCTGGCATCTCACTCTCTTTGAATCTTCTTTATCATGCTAGGAT
>NW_027369621.1:0-41348 GCF_046119375.1 Phyllobates terribilis | reverse complement strand
ACTGTTTGTGCATTTACAATATTCATTGATTTTTGCCATTGAAAAACATGTTTTTCATATACCAGAAATGTTTGAAGCTACTGACTGAATGAAAGGAGCTGGCATCTCACTCTCTTTGCATCTTCTTTATCATGCTAGGATTAGCAGGAAAAAGCAAAAAATTTCAGAATTGCACCTTGCAATGTGGAGATATTACTGTTTGTGCATTTACAATATTCATTGATTTTTGCCATTGAAAAACATGTTTTTCATATACCAGAAATGTTTGAAGCTACTGACTGAATGAAAGGAGCTGGCATCTCACTCTCTTTGAATCTTCTTTATCATGCTAGGATTAACAGGAAAAAGCAAAAAATTTCAGAATTGCACCTTGCAATGTGGAGATATTACTGTTTGTGCATTTACAATATTCATTGATTTTTGCCATTGAAAAACATGTTTTTCATATACCAGAAATGTTTGAAGCTACTGACTGAATGAAAGGAGCTGGCATCTCACTCTCTTTGAATCTTCTTTATCATGCTAGGATTAACAGGAAAAAGCTAAAAATTACAGAATTGCACCGTGCAATGTGGAGATATTACTGTTTGTGCATTTACAATATTCATTGATTTTTGCCATTGAAAAACATGTTTTTCATATACCAGAAATGTTTGAAGCTACTGACTGAATGAAAGGAGCTGGCATCTCACTCTCTTTGAATCTTTATCATGCTAGGATTAGCAGGAAAAAGCAAAAAATTTCAGAATTGCACCTTGCAATGTGGAGATATTACTGTTTGTGCATTTACAATATTCATTGATTTTTGCCATTGAAAAACATGTTTTTCATATACCAGAAATGTTTGAAGCTACTGACTGAATGAAAGGAGCTGGCATCTCACTCTCTTTGAATCTTCTTTATCATGCTAGGATTAACAGGAAAAAGCTAAAAATTTCAGAATTGCACCGTGCAATGTGGAGATATTACTGTTTGTGCATTTACAATATTCATTGATTTTTGCCATTGAAAACATGTTTTTCATATACCAGAAATGTTTGAAGCTACTGACTGAATGAAAGGAGCTGGCATCTCACTCTCTTTGAATCTTCTTTATCATGCTAGGATTAGCAGGAAAAAGCAAAAAATTTCAGAATTGCACCTTGCAATGTGGAGATATTACTGTTTGTGCATTTACAATATTCATTGATTTTTGCCATTGAAAAACATGTTTTTCATATACCAGAAATGTTTGAAGCTACTGACTGAATGAAAGGAGCTGGCATCTCACTCTCTTTGAATCTTCTTTATCATGCTAGGATTAACAGGAAAAAGCTAAAAATTTCAGAATTGCACCGTGCAATGTGGAGATATTACTGTTTGTGCATTTACAATATTCATTGATTTTTGCCATTGAAAAACATGTTTTTCATATACCAGAAATGTTTGAAGCTACTGACTGAATGAAAGGAGCTGGCATCTCACTCTCTTTGAATCTTCTTTATCATGCTAGGATTAGCAGGAAAAAGCAAAAAATTTCAGAATTGCACCTTGCAATGTGGAGATATTACTGTTTGTGCATTTACAATATTCATTGATTTTTGCCATTGAAAAACATGTTTTTCATATACCAGAAATGTTTGAAGCTACTGACTGAATGAAAGGAGCTGGCATCTCACTCTCTTTGAATCTTCTTTATCATGCTAGGATTAACAGGAAAAAGCTAAAAATTTCAGAATTGCACCGTGCAATGTGGAGATATTACTGTTTGTGCATTTACAATATTCATTGATTTTTGCCATTGAAAAACATGTTTTTCATATACCAGAAATGTTTGAAGCTACTGACTGAATGAAAGGAGCTGGCATCTCACTCTCTTTGAATCTTCTTTATCATGCTAGGATTAGCAGGAAAAAGCAAAAAATTTCAGAATTGCACCTTGCAATGTGGAGATATTACTGTTTGTGCATTTACAATATTCATTGATTTTTGCCATTGAAAAACATGTTTTTCATATACCAGAAATGTTTGAAGCTACTGACTGAATGAAAGGAGCTGGCATCTCACTCTCTTTGAATCTTCTTTATCATGCTAGGATTAACAGGAAAAAGCTAAAAATTTCAGAATTGCACCGTGCAATGTGGAGATATTACTGTTTGTGCATTTACAATATTCATTGATTTTTGCCATTGAAAAACATGTTTTTCATATACCAGAAATGTTTGAAGCTACTGACTGAATGAAAGGAGCTGGCATCTCACTCTCTTTGAATCTTCTTTATCATGCTAGGATTAACAGGAAAAAGCTAAAAATTTCAGAATTGCACCGTGCAATGTGGAGATATTACTGTTTGTGCATTTACAATATTCATTGATTTTTGCCATTGAAAAACATGTTTTTCATATACCAGAAATGTTTGAAGCTACTGACTGAATGAAAGGAGCTGGCATCTCACTCTCTTTGCATCTTCTTTATCATGCTAGGATTAGCAGGAAAAAGCAAAAAATTTCAGAATTGCACCTTGCAATGTGGAGATATTACTGTTTGTGCATTTACAATATTCATTGATTTTTGCCATTGAAAAACATGTTTTTCATATACCAGAAATGTTTGAAGCTACTGACTGAATGAAAGGAGCTGGCATCTCACTCTCTTTGAATCTTCTTTATCATGCTAGGATTAACAGGAAAAAGCAAAAAATTTCAGAATTGCACCTTGCAATGTGGAGATATTACTGTTTGTGCATTTACAATATTCATTGATTTTTGCCATTGAAAAACATGTTTTTCATATACCAGAAATGTTTGAAGCTACTGACTGAATGAAAGGAGCTGGCATCTCACTCTCTTTGAATCTTCTTTATCATGCTAGGATTAACAGGAAAAAGCTAAAAATTACAGAATTGCACCGTGCAATGTGGAGATATTACTGTTTGTGCATTTACAATATTCATTGATTTTTGCCATTGAAAAACATGTTTTTCATATACCAGAAATGTTTGAAGCTACTGACTGAATGAAAGGAGCTGGCATCTCACTCTCTTTGAATCTTCTTTATCATGCTAGGATTAGCAGGAAAAAGCAAAAAATTTCAGAATTGCACCTTGCAATGTGGAGATATTACTGTTTGTGCATTTACAATATTCATTGATTTTTGCCATTGAAAAACATGTTTTTCATATACCAGAAATGTTTGAAGCTACTGACTGAATGAAAGGAGCTGGCATCTCACTCTCTTTGAATCTTCTTTATCATGCTAGGATTAACAGGAAAAAGCTAAAAATTTCAGAATTGCACCGTGCAATGTGGAGATATTACTGTTTGTGCATTTACAATATTCATTGATTTTTGCCATTGAAAAACATGTTTTTCATATACCAGAAATGTTTGAAGCTACTGACTGAATGAAAGGAGCTGGCATCTCACTCTCTTTGAATCTTCTTTATCATGCTAGGATTAGCAGGAAAAAGCAAAAAATTTCAGAATTGCACCTTGCAATGTGGAGATATTACTGTTTGTGCATTTACAATATTCATTGATTTTTGCCATTGAAAAACATGTTTTTCATATACCAGAAATGTTTGAAGCTACTGACTGAATGAAAGGAGCTGGCATCTCACTCTCTTTGAATCTTCTTTATCATGCTAGGATTAACAGGAAAAAGCTAAAAATTTCAGAATTGCACCGTGCAATGTGGAGATATTACTGTTTGTGCATTTACAATATTCATTGATTTTTGCCATTGAAAAACATGTTTTTCATATACCAGAAATGTTTGAAGCTACTGACTGAATGAAAGGAGCTGGCATCTCACTCTCTTTGAATCTTCTTTATCATGCTAGGATTAGCAGGAAAAAGCAAAAAATTTCAGAATTGCACCTTGCAATGTGGAGATATTACTGTTTGTGCATTTACAATATTCATTGATTTTTGCCATTGAAAAACATGTTTTTCATATACCAGAAATGTTTGAAGCTACTGACTGAATGAAAGGAGCTGGCATCTCACTCTCTTTGAATCTTCTTTATCATGCTAGGATTAACAGGAAAAAGCTAAAAATTTCAGAATTGCACCGTGCAATGTGGAGATATTACTGTTTGTGCATTTACAATATTCATTGATTTTTGCCATTGAAAAACATGTTTTTCATATACCAGAAATGTTTGAAGCTACTGACTGAATGAAAGGAGCTGGCATCTCACTCTCTTTGAATCTTCTTTATCATGCTAGGATTAGCAGGAAAAAGCAAAAAATTTCAGAATTGCACCTTGCAATGTGGAGATATTACTGTTTGTGCATTTACAATATTCATTGATTTTTGCCATTGAAAAACATGTTTTTCATATACCAGAAATGTTTGAAGCTACTGACTGAATGAAAGGAGCTGGCATCTCACTCTCTTTGAATCTTCTTTATCATGCTAGGATTAACAGGAAAAAGCTAAAAATTTCAGAATTGCACCGTGCAATGTGGAGATATTACTGTTTGTGCATTTACAATATTCATTGATTTTTGCCATTGAAAAACATGTTTTTCATATACCAGAAATGTTTGAAGCTACTGACTGAATGAAAGGAGCTGGCATCTCACTCTCTTTGAATCTTCTTTATCATGCTAGGATTAACAGGAAAAAGCTAAAAATTTCAGAATTGCACCGTGCAATGTGGAGATATTACTGTTTGTGCATTTACAATATTCATTGATTTTTGCCATTGAAAAACATGTTTTTCATATACCAGAAATGTTTGAAGCTACTGACTGAATGAAAGGAGCTGGCATCTCACTCTCTTTGCATCTTCTTTATCATGCTAGGATTAGCAGGAAAAAGCAAAAAATTTCAGAATTGCACCTTGCAATGTGGAGATATTACTGTTTGTGCATTTACAATATTCATTGATTTTTGCCATTGAAAAACATGTTTTTCATATACCAGAAATGTTTGAAGCTACTGACTGAATGAAAGGAGCTGGCATCTCACTCTCTTTGAATCTTCTTTATCATGCTAGGATTAACAGGAAAAAGCAAAAAATTTCAGAATTGCACCTTGCAATGTGGAGATATTACTGTTTGTGCATTTACAATATTCATTGATTTTTGCCATTGAAAAACATGTTTTTCATATACCAGAAATGTTTGAAGCTACTGACTGAATGAAAGGAGCTGGCATCTCACTCTCTTTGAATCTTCTTTATCATGCTAGGATTAACAGGAAAAAGCTAAAAATTACAGAATTGCACCGTGCAATGTGGAGATATTACTGTTTGTGCATTTACAATATTCATTGATTTTTGCCATTGAAAAACATGTTTTTCATATACCAGAAATGTTTGAAGCTACTGACTGAATGAAAGGAGCTGGCATCTCACTCTCTTTGAATCTTCTTTATCATGCTAGGATTAGCAGGAAAAAGCAAAAAATTTCAGAATTGCACCTTGCAATGTGGAGATATTACTGTTTGTGCATTTACAATATTCATTGATTTTTGCCATTGAAAAACATGTTTTTCATATACCAGAAATGTTTGAAGCTACTGACTGAATGAAAGGAGCTGGCATCTCACTCTCTTTGAATCTTCTTTATCATGCTAGGATTAACAGGAAAAAGCTAAAAATTTCAGAATTGCACCGTGCAATGTGGAGATATTACTGTTTGTGCATTTACAATATTCATTGATTTTTGCCATTGAAAAACATGTTTTTCATATACCAGAAATGTTTGAAGCTACTGACTGAATGAAAGGAGCTGGCATCTCACTCTCTTTGAATCTTCTTTATCATGCTAGGATTAGCAGGAAAAAGCAAAAAATTTCAGAATTGCACCTTGCAATGTGGAGATATTACTGTTTGTGCATTTACAATATTCATTGATTTTTGCCATTGAAAAACATGTTTTTCATATACCAGAAATGTTTGAAGCTACTGACTGAATGAAAGGAGCTGGCATCTCACTCTCTTTGAATCTTCTTTATCATGCTAGGATTAACAGGAAAAAGCTAAAAATTTCAGAATTGCACCGTGCAATGTGGAGATATTACTGTTTGTGCATTTACAATATTCATTGATTTTTGCCATTGAAAAACATGTTTTTCATTTACCAGAAATGTTTGAAGCTACTGACTGAATGAAAGGAGCTGGCATCTCACTCTCTTTGAATCTTCTTTATCATGCTAGGATTAGCAGGAAAAAGCAAAAAATTTCAGAATTGCACCTTGCAATGTGGAGATATTACTGTTTGTGCATTTACAATATTCATTGATTTTTGCCATTGAAAAACATGTTTTTCATATACCAGAAATGTTTGAAGCTACTGACTGAATGAAAGGAGCTGGCATCTCACTCTCTTTGAATCTTCTTTATCATGCTAGGATTAACAGGAAAAAGCTAAAAATTTCAGAATTGCACCGTGCAATGTGGAGATATTACTGTTTGTGCATTTACAATATTCATTGATTTTTGCCATTGAAAAACATGTTTTTCATATACCAGAAATGTTTGAAGCTACTGACTGAATGAAAGGAGCTGGCATCTCACTCTCTTTGAATCTTCTTTATCATGCTAGGATTAACAGGAAAAAGCTAAAAATTTCAGAATTGCACCGTGCAATGTGGAGATATTACTGTTTGTGCATTTACAATATTCATTGATTTTTGCCATTGAAAAACATGTTTTTCATATACCAGAAATGTTTGAAGCTACTGACTGAATGAAAGGAGCTGGCATCTCACTCTCTTTGCATCTTCTTTATCATGCTAGGATTAGCAGGAAAAAGCAAAAAATTTCAGAATTGCACCTTGCAATGTGGAGATATTACTGTTTGTGCATTTACAATATTCATTGATTTTTGCCATTGAAAAACATGTTTTTCATATACCAGAAATGTTTGAAGCTACTGACTGAATGAAAGGAGCTGGCATCTCACTCTCTTTGAATCTTCTTTATCATGCTAGGATTAACAGGAAAAAGCAAAAAATTTCAGAATTGCACCTTGCAATGTGGAGATATTACTGTTTGTGCATTTACAATATTCATTGATTTTTGCCATTGAAAAACATGTTTTTCATATACCAGAAATGTTTGAAGCTACTGACTGAATGAAAGGAGCTGGCATCTCACTCTCTTTGAATCTTCTTTATCATGCTAGGATTAACAGGAAAAAGCTAAAAATTACAGAATTGCACCGTGCAATGTGGAGATATTACTGTTTGTGCATTTACAATATTCATTGATTTTTGCCATTGAAAAACATGTTTTTCATATACCAGAAATGTTTGAAGCTACTGACTGAATGAAAGGAGCTGGCATCTCACTCTCTTTGAATCTTCTTTATCATGCTAGGATTAGCAGGAAAAAGCAAAAAATTTCAGAATTGCACCTTGCAATGTGGAGATATTACTGTTTGTGCATTTACAATATTCATTGATTTTTGCCATTGAAAAACATGTTTTTCATATACCAGAAATGTTTGAAGCTACTGACTGAATGAAAGGAGCTGGCATCTCACTCTCTTTGAATCTTCTTTATCATGCTAGGATTAACAGGAAAAAGCTAAAAATTTCAGAATTGCACCGTGCAATGTGGAGATATTACTGTTTGTGCATTTACAATATTCATTGATTTTTGCCATTGAAAAACATGTTTTTCATATACCAGAAATGTTTGAAGCTACTGACTGAATGAAAGGAGCTGGCATCTCACTCTCTTTGAATCTTCTTTATCATGCTAGGATTAGCAGGAAAAAGCAAAAAATTTCAGAATTGCACCTTGCAATGTGGAGATATTACTGTTTGTGCATTTACAATATTCATTGATTTTTGCCATTGAAAAACATGTTTTTCATATACCAGAAATGTTTGAAGCTACTGACTGAATGAAAGGAGCTGGCATCTCACTCTCTTTGAATCTTCTTTATCATGCTAGGATTAACAGGAAAAAGCTAAAAATTTCAGAATTGCACCGTGCAATGTGGAGATATTACTGTTTGTGCATTTACAATATTCATTGATTTTTGCCATTGAAAAACATGTTTTTCATATACCAGAAATGTTTGAAGCTACTGACTGAATGAAAGGAGCTGGCATCTCACTCTCTTTGAATCTTCTTTATCATGCTAGGATTAGCAGGAAAAAGCAAAAAATTTCAGAATTGCACCTTGCAATGTGGAGATATTACTGTTTGTGCATTTACAATATTCATTGATTTTTGCCATTGAAAAACATGTTTTTCATATACCAGAAATGTTTGAAGCTACTGACTGAATGAAAGGAGCTGGCATCTCACTCTCTTTGAATCTTCTTTATCATGCTAGGATTAACAGGAAAAAGCTAAAAATTTCAGAATTGCACCGTGCAATGTGGAGATATTACTGTTTGTGCATTTACAATATTCATTGATTTTTGCCATTGAAAAACATGTTTTTCATATACCAGAAATGTTTGAAGCTACTGACTGAATGAAAGGAGCTGGCATCTCACTCTCTTTGCATCTTCTTTATCATGCTAGGATTAGCAGGAAAAAGCAAAAAATTTCAGAATTGCACCTTGCAATGTGGAGATATTACTGTTTGTGCATTTACAATATTCATTGATTTTTGCCATTGAAAAACATGTTTTTCATATACCAGAAATGTTTGAAGCTACTGACTGAATGAAAGGAGCTGGCATCTCACTCTCTTTGAATCTTCTTTATCATGCTAGGATTAACAGGAAAAAGCAAAAAATTTCAGAATTGCACCTTGCAATGTGGAGATATTACTGTTTGTGCATTTACAATATTCATTGATTTTTGCCATTGAAAAACATGTTTTTCATATACCAGAAATGTTTGAAGCTACTGACTGAATGAAAGGAGCTGGCATCTCACTCTCTTTGAATCTTCTTTATCATGCTAGGATTAACAGGAAAAAGCTAAAAATTTCAGAATTGCACCGTGCAATGTGGAGATATTACTGTTTGTGCATTTACAATATTCATTGATTTTTGCCATTGAAAAACATGTTTTTCATATACCAGAAATGTTTGAAGCTACTGACTGAATGAAAGGAGCTGGCATCTCTCTTTGAATCTTCTTTATCATGCTAGGATTAGCAGGAAAAAGCAAAAAATTTCAGAATTGCACCTTGCAATGTGGAGATATTACTGTTTGTGCATTTACAATATTCATTGATTTTTGCCATTGAAAAACATGTTTTTCATATACCAGAAATGTTTGAAGCTACTGACTGAATGAAAGGAGCTGGCATCTCACTCTCTTTGAATCTTCTTTATCATGCTAGGATTAGCAGGAAAAAGCAAAAAATTTCAGAATTGCACCTTGCAATGTGGAGATATTACTGTTTGTGCATTTACAATATTCATTGATTTTTGCCATTGAAAAACATGTTTTTCATATACCAGAAATGTTTGAAGCTACTGACTGAATGAAAGGAGCTGGCATCTCACTCTTTGAATCTTCTTTATCATGCTAGGATTAACAGGAAAAAGCTAAAAATTTCAGAATTGCACCGTGCAATGTGGAGATATTACTGTTTGTGCATTTACAATATTCATTGATTTTTGCCATTGAAAAACATGTTTTTCATATACCAGAAATGTTTGAAGCTACTGACTGAATGAAAGGAGCTGGCATCTCACTCTCTTTGAATCTTCTTTATCATGCTAGGATTAGCAGGAAAAAGCAAAAAATTTCAGAATTGCACCTTGCAATGTGGAGATATTACTGTTTGTGCATTTACAATATTCATTGATTTTTGCCATTGAAAAACCTGTTTTTCATATACCAGAAATGTTTGAAGCTACTGACTGAATGAAAGGAGCTGGCATCTCACTCTCTTTGAATCTTCTTTATCATGCTAGGATTAACAGGAAAAAGCTAAAAATTTCAGAATTGCACCGTGCAATGTGGAGATATTACTGTTTGTGCATTTACAATATTCATTGATTTTTGCCATTGAAAAACATGTTTTTCATATACCAGAAATGTTTGAAGCTACTGACTGAATGAAAGGAGCTGGCATCTCACTCTCTTTGAATCTTCTTTATCATGCTAGGATTAGCAGGAAAAAGCAAAAAATTTCAGAATTGCACCTTGCAATGTGGAGATATTACTGTTTGTGCATTTACAATATTCATTGATTTTTGCCATTGAAAAACATGTTTTTCATATACCAGAAATGTTTGAAGCTACTGACTGAATGAAAGGAGCTGGCATCTCACTCTCTTTGAATCTTCTTTATCATGCTAGGATTAACAGGAAAAAGCTAAAAATTTCAGAATTGCACCGTGCAATGTGGAGATATTACTGTTTGTGCATTTACAATATTCATTGATTTTTGCCATTGAAAAACATGTTTTTCATATACCAGAAATGTTTGAAGCTACTGACTGAATGAAAGGAGCTGGCATCTCACTCTCTTTGAATCTTCTTTATCATGCTAGGATTAGCAGGAAAAAGCAAAAAATTTCAGAATTGCACCTTGCAATGTGGAGATATTACTGTTTGTGCATTTACAATATTCATTGATTTTTGCCATTGAAAAACATGTTTTTCATATACCAGAAATGTTTGAAGCTACTGACTGAATGAAAGGAGCTGGCATCTCACTCTCTTTGAATCTTCTTTATCATGCTAGGATTAACAGGAAAAAGCAAAAAATTTCAGAATTGCACCTTGCAATGTGGAGATATTACTGTTTGTGCATTTACAATATTCATTGATTTTTGCCATTGAAAAACATGTTTTTCATATACCAGAAATGTTTGAAGCTACTGACTGAATGAAAGGAGCTGGCATCTCACTCTCTTTGAATCTTCTTTATCATGCTAGGATTAACAGGAAAAAGCTAAAAATTTCAGAATTGCACCGTGCAATGTGGAGATATTACTGTTTGTGCATTTACAATATTCATTGATTTTTGCCATTGAAAAACATGTTTTTCATATACCAGAAATGTTTGAAGCTACTGACTGAATGAAAGGAGCTGGCATCTCACTCTCTTTGAATCTTCTTTATCATGCTAGGATTAGCAGGAAAAAGCAAAAAATTTCAGAATTGCACCTTGCAATGTGGAGATATTACTGTTTGTGCATTTACAATATTCATTGATTTTTGCCATTGAAAAACCTGTTTTTCATATACCAGAAATGTTTGAAGCTACTGACTGAATGAAAGGAGCTGGCATCTCACTCTCTTTGAATCTTCTTTATCATGCTAGGATTAACAGGAAAAAGCTAAAAATTTCAGAATTGCACCGTGCAATGTGGAGATATTACTGTTTGTGCATTTACAATATTCATTGATTTTTGCCATTGAAAAACATGTTTTTCATATACCAGAAATGTTTGAAGCTACTGACTGAATGAAAGGAGCTGGCATCTCACTCTCTTTGAATCTTCTTTATCATGCTAGGATTAGCAGGAAAAAGCAAAAAATTTCAGAATTGCACCTTGCAATGTGGAGATATTACTGTTTGTGCATTTACAATATTCATTGATTTTTGCCATTGAAAAACATGTTTTTCATATACCAGAAATGTTTGAAGCTACTGACTGAATGAAAGGAGCTGGCATCTCACTCTCTTTGAATCTTCTTTATCATGCTAGGATTAACAGGAAAAAGCTAAAAATTTCAGAATTGCACCGTGCAATGTGGAGATATTACTGTTTGTGCATTTACAATATTCATTGATTTTTGCCATTGAAAAACATGTTTTTCATATACCAGAAATGTTTGAAGCTACTGACTGAATGAAAGGAGCTGGCATCTCACTCTCTTTGAATCTTCTTTATCATGCTAGGATTAGCAGGAAAAAGCAAAAAATTTCAGAATTGCACCTTGCAATGTGGAGATATTACTGTTTGTGCATTTACAATATTCATTGATTTTTGCCATTGAAAAACATGTTTTTCATATACCAGAAATGTTTGAAGCTACTGACTGAATGAAAGGAGCTGGCATCTCACTCTCTTTGAATCTTCTTTATCATGCTAGGATTAACAGGAAAAAGCAAAAAATTTCAGAATTGCACCTTGCAATGTGGAGATATTACTGTTTGTGCATTTACAATATTCATTGATTTTTGCCATTGAAAAACATGTTTTTCATATACCAGAAATGTTTGAAGCTACTGACTGAATGAAAGGAGCTGGCATCTCACTCTCTTTGAATCTTCTTTATCATGCTAGGATTAACAGGAAAAAGCTAAAAATTTCAGAATTGCACCGTGCAATGTGGAGATATTACTGTTTGTGCATTTACAATATTCATTGATTTTTGCCATTGAAAAACATGTTTTTCATATACCAGAAATGTTTGAAGCTACTGACTGAATGAAAGGAGCTGGCATCTCACTCTCTTTGAATCTTCTTTATCATGCTAGGATTAGCAGGAAAAAGCAAAAAATTTCAGAATTGCACCTTGCAATGTGGAGATATTACTGTTTGTGCATTTACAATATTCATTGATTTTTGCCATTGAAAAACATGTTTTTCATATACCAGAAATGTTTGAAGCTACTGACTGAATGAAAGGAGCTGGCATCTCACTCTCTTTGAATCTTCTTTATCATGCTAGGATTAACAGGAAAAAGCTAAAAATTTCAGAATTGCACCGTGCAATGTGGAGATATTACTGTTTGTGCATTTACAATATTCATTGATTTTTGCCATTGAAAAACATGTTTTTCATATACCAGAAATGTTTGAAGCTACTGACTGAATGAAAGGAGCTGGCATCTCACTCTCTTTGAATCTTCTTTATCATGCTAGGATTAGCAGGAAAAAGCAAAAAATTTCAGAATTGCACCTTGCAATGTGGAGATATTACTGTTTGTGCATTTACAATATTCATTGATTTTTGCCATTGAAAAACATGTTTTTCATATACCAGAAATGTTTGAAGCTACTGACTGAATGAAAGGAGCTGGCATCTCACTCTCTTTGAATCTTCTTTATCATGCTAGGATTAACAGGAAAAAGCTAAAAATTTCAGAATTGCACCGTGCAATGTGGAGATATTACTGTTTGTGCATTTACAATATTCATTGATTTTTGCCATTGAAAAACATGTTTTTCATATACCAGAAATGTTTGAAGCTACTGACTGAATGAAAGGAGCTGGCATCTCACTCTCTTTGAATCTTCTTTATCATGCTAGGATTAGCAGGAAAAAGCAAAAAATTTCAGAATTGCACCTTGCAATGTGGAGATATTACTGTTTGTGCATTTACAATATTCATTGATTTTTGCCATTGAAAAACATGTTTTTCATATACCAGAAATGTTTGAAGCTACTGACTGAATGAAAGGAGCTGGCATCTCACTCTCTTTGAATCTTCTTTATCATGCTAGGATTAACAGGAAAAAGCAAAAAATTTCAGAATTGCACCTTGCAATGTGGAGATATTACTGTTTGTGCATTTACAATATTCATTGATTTTTGCCATTGAAAAACATGTTTTTCATATACCAGAAATGTTTGAAGCTACTGACTGAATGAAAGGAGCTGGCATCTCACTCTCTTTGAATCTTCTTTATCATGCTAGGATTAACAGGAAAAAGCTAAAAATTTCAGAATTGCACCGTGCAATGTGGAGATATTACTGTTTGTGCATTTACAATATTCATTGATTTTTGCCATTGAAAAACATGTTTTTCATATACCAGAAATGTTTGAAGCTACTGACTGAATGAAAGGAGCTGGCATCTCACTCTCTTTGAATCTTCTTTATCATGCTAGGATTAGCAGGAAAAAGCAAAAAATTTCAGAATTGCACCTTGCAATGTGGAGATATTACTGTTTGTGCATTTACAATATTCATTGATTTTTGCCATTGAAAAACATGTTTTTCATATACCAGAAATGTTTGAAGCTACTGACTGAATGAAAGGAGCTGGCGTCTCACTCTCTTTGAATCTTCTTTATCATGCTAGGATTAACAGGAAAAAGCTAAAAATTTCAGAATTGCACCGTGCAATGTGGAGATATTACTGTTTGTGCATTTACAATATTCATTGATTTTTGCCATTGAAAAACATGTTTTTCATATACCAGAAATGTTTGAAGCTACTGACTGAATGAAAGGAGCTGGCATCTCACTCTCTTTGAATCTTCTTTATCATGCTAGGATTAGCAGGAAAAAGCAAAAAATTTCAGAATTGCACCTTGCAATGTGGAGATATTACTGTTTGTGCATTTACAATATTCATTGATTTTTGCCATTGAAAAACGTTTTTCATATACCAGAAATGTTTGAAGCTACTGACTGAATGAAAGGAGCTGGCATCTCACTCTCTTTGAATCTTCTTTATCATGCTAGGATTAACAGGAAAAAGCTAAAAATTTCAGAATTGCACCGTGCAATGTGGAGATATTACTGTTTGTGCATTTACAATATTCATTGATTTTTGCCATTGAAAAACATGTTTTTCATATACCAGAAATGTTTGAAGCTACTGACTGAATGAAAGGAGCTGGCATCTCACTCTCTTTGAATCTTCTTTATCATGCTAGGATTAGCAGGAAAAAGCAAAAAATTTCAGAATTGCACCTTGCAATGTGGAGATATTACTGTTTGTGCATTTACAATATTCATTGATTTTTGCCATTGAAAAACATGTTTTTCATATACCAGAAATGTTTGAAGCTACTGACTGAATGAAAGGAGCTGGCATCTCACTCTCTTTGAATCTTCTTTATCATGCTAGGATTAACAGGAAAAAGCTAAAAATTTCAGAATTGCACCGTGCAATGTGGAGATATTACTGTTTGTGCATTTACAATATTCATTGATTTTTGCCATTGAAAAACATGTTTTTCATATACCAGAAATGTTTGAAGCTACTGACTGAATGAAAGGAGCTGGCATCTCACTCTCTTTGAATCTTCTTTATCATGCTAGGATTAGCAGGAAAAAGCAAAAAATTTCAGAATTGCACCTTGCAATGTGGAGATATTACTGTTTGTGCATTTACAATATTCATTGATTTTTGCCATTGAAAAACATGTTTTTCATATACCAGAAATGTTTGAAGCTACTGACTGAATGAAAGGAGCTGGCATCTCACTCTCTTTGAATCTTCTTTATCATGCTAGGATTAACAGGAAAAAGCAAAAAATTTCAGAATTGCACCTTGCAATGTGGAGATATTACTGTTTGTGCATTTACAATATTCATTGATTTTTGCCATTGAAAAACATGTTTTTCATATACCAGAAATGTTTGAAGCTACTGACTGAATGAAAGGAGCTGGCATCTCACTCTCTTTGAATCTTCTTTATCATGCTAGGATTAACAGGAAAAAGCTAAAAATTTCAGAATTGCACCGTGCAATGTGGAGATATTACTGTTTGTGCATTTACAATATTCATTGATTTTTGCCATTGAAAAACATGTTTTTCATATACCAGAAATGTTTGAAGCTACTGACTGAATGAAAGGAGCTGGCATCTCACTCTCTTTGAATCTTCTTTATCATGCTAGGATTAGCAGGAAAAAGCAAAAAATTTCAGAATTGCACCTTGCAATGTGGAGATATTACTGTTTGTGCATTTACAATATTCATTGATTTTTGCCATTGAAAAACATGTTTTTCATATACCAGAAATGTTTGAAGCTACTGACTGAATGAAAGGAGCTGGCATCTCACTCTCTTTGAATCTTCTTTATCATGCTAGGATTAACAGGAAAAAGCTAAAAATTTCAGAATTGCACCGTGCAATGTGGAGATATTACTGTTTGTGCATTTACAATATTCATTGATTTTTGCCATTGAAAAACATGTTTTTCATATACCAGAAATGTTTGAAGCTACTGACTGAATGAAAGGAGCTGGCATCTCACTCTCTTTGAATCTTCTTTATCATGCTAGGATTAGCAGGAAAAAGCAAAAAATTTCAGAATTGCACCTTGCAATGTGGAGATATTACTGTTTGTGCATTTACAATATTCATTGATTTTTGCCATTGAAAAACATGTTTTTCATATACCAGAAATGTTTGAAGCTACTGACTGAATGAAAGGAGCTGGCATCTCACTCTCTTTGAATCTTCTTTATCATGCTAGGATTAACAGGAAAAAGCTAAAAATTTCAGAATTGCACCGTGCAATGTGGAGATATTACTGTTTGTGCATTTACAATATTCATTGATTTTTGCCATTGAAAAACATGTTTTTCATATACCAGAAATGTTTGAAGCTACTGACTGAATGAAAGGAGCTGGCATCTCACTCTCTTTGAATCTTCTTTATCATGCTAGGATTAGCAGGAAAAAGCAAAAAATTTCAGAATTGCACCTTGCAATGTGGAGATATTACTGTTTGTGCATTTACAATATTCATTGATTTTTGCCATTGAAAAACATGTTTTTCATATACCAGAAATGTTTGAAGCTACTGACTGAATGAAAGGAGCTGGCATCTCACTCTCTTTGAATCTTCTTTATCATGCTAGGATTAACAGGAAAAAGCAAAAAATTTCAGAATTGCACCTTGCAATGTGGAGATATTACTGTTTGTGCATTTACAATATTCATTGATTTTTGCCATTGAAAAACATGTTTTTCATATACCAGAAATGTTTGAAGCTACTGACTGAATGAAAGGAGCTGGCATCTCACTCTCTTTGAATCTTCTTTATCATGCTAGGATTAACAGGAAAAAGCTAAAAATTTCAGAATTGCACCGTGCAATGTGGAGATATTACTGTTTGTGCATTTACAATATTCATTGATTTTTGCCATTGAAAAACATGTTTTTCATATACCAGAAATGTTTGAAGCTACTGACTGAATGAAAGGAGCTGGCATCTCACTCTCTTTGAATCTTCTTTATCATGCTAGGATTAGCAGGAAAAAGCAAAAAATTTCAGAATTGCACCTTGCAATGTGGAGATATTACTGTTTGTGCATTTACAATATTCATTGATTTTTGCCATTGAAAAACATGTTTTTCATATACCAGAAATGTTTGAAGCTACTGACTGAATGAAAGGAGCTGGCATCTCACTCTCTTTGAATCTTCTTTATCATGCTAGGATTAACAGGAAAAAGCTAAAAATTTCAGAATTGCACCGTGCAATGTGGAGATATTACTGTTTGTGCATTTACAATATTCATTGATTTTTGCCATTGAAAAACATGTTTTTCATATACCAGAAATGTTTGAAGCTACTGACTGAATGAAAGGAGCTGGCATCTCACTCTCTTTGAATCTTCTTTATCATGCTAGGATTAGCAGGAAAAAGCAAAAAATTTCAGAATTGCACCTTGCAATGTGGAGATATTACTGTTTGTGCATTTACAATATTCATTGATTTTTGCCATTGAAAAACGTTTTTCATATACCAGAAATGTTTGAAGCTACTGACTGAATGAAAGGAGCTGGCATCTCACTCTCTTTGAATCTTCTTTATCATGCTAGGATTAACAGGAAAAAGCTAAAAATTTCAGAATTGCACCGTGCAATGTGGAGATATTACTGTTTGTGCATTTACAATATTCATTGATTTTTGCCATTGAAAAACATGTTTTTCATATACCAGAAATGTTTGAAGCTACTGACTGAATGAAAGGAGCTGGCATCTCACTCTCTTTGAATCTTCTTTATCATGCTAGGATTAGCAGGAAAAAGCAAAAAATTTCAGAATTGCACCTTGCAATGTGGAGATATTACTGTTTGTGCATTTACAATATTCATTGATTTTTGCCATTGAAAAACATGTTTTTCATATACCAGAAATGTTTGAAGCTACTGACTGAATGAAAGGAGCTGGCATCTCACTCTCTTTGAATCTTCTTTATCATGCTAGGATTAACAGGAAAAAGCAAAAAATTTCAGAATTGCACCTTGCAATGTGGAGATATTACTGTTTGTGCATTTACAATATTCATTGATTTTTGCCATTGAAAAACATGTTTTTCATATACCAGAAATGTTTGAAGCTACTGACTGAATGAAAGGAGCTGGCATCTCACTCTCTTTGAATCTTCTTTATCATGCTAGGATTAGCAGGAAAAAGCAAAAAATTTCAGAATTGCACCTTGCAATGTGGAGATATTACTGTTTGTGCATTTACAATATTCATTGATTTTTGCCATTGAAAAACATGTTTTTCATATACCAGAAATGTTTGAAGCTACTGACTGAATGAAAGGAGCTGGCATCTCACTCTCTTTGAATCTTCTTTATCATGCTAGGATTAACAGGAAAAAGCTAAAAATTTCAGAATTGCACCGTGCAATGTGGAGATATTACTGTTTGTGCATTTACAATATTCATTGATTTTTGCCATTGAAAAACATGTTTTTCATATACCAGAAATGTTTGAAGCTACTGACTGAATGAAAGGAGCTGGCATCTCACTCTCTTTGAATCTTCTTTATCATGCTAGGATTAGCAGGAAAAAGCAAAAAATTTCAGAATTGCACCTTGCAATGTGGAGATATTACTGTTTGTGCATTTACAATATTCATTGATTTTTGCCATTGAAAAACATGTTTTTCATATACCAGAAATGTTTGAAGCTACTGACTGAATGAAAGGAGCTGGCATCTCACTCTCTTTGAATCTTCTTTATCATGCTAGGATTAACAGGAAAAAGCAAAAAATTTCAGAATTGCACCTTGCAATGTGGAGATATTACTGTTTGTGCATTTACAATATTCATTGATTTTTGCCATTGAAAAACATGTTTTTCATATACCAGAAATGTTTGAAGCTACTGACTGAATGAAAGGAGCTGGCATCTCACTCTCTTTGAATCTTCTTTATCATGCTAGGATTAACAGGAAAAAGCTAAAAATTTCAGAATTGCACCGTGCAATGTGGAGATATTACTGTTTGTGCATTTACAATATTCATTGATTTTTGCCATTGAAAAACATGTTTTTCATATACCAGAAATGTTTGAAGCTACTGACTGAATGAAAGGAGCTGGCATCTCACTCTCTTTGAATCTTCTTTATCATGCTAGGATTAGCAGGAAAAAGCAAAAAATTTCAGAATTGCACCTTGCAATGTGGAGATATTACTGTTTGTGCATTTACAATATTCATTGATTTTTGCCATTGAAAAACATGTTTTTCATATACCAGAAATGTTTGAAGCTACTGACTGAATGAAAGGAGCTGGCATCTCACTCTCTTTGAATCTTCTTTATCATGCTAGGATTAACAGGAAAAAGCTAAAAATTTCAGAATTGCACCGTGCAATGTGGAGATATTACTGTTTGTGCATTTACAATATTCATTGATTTTTGCCATTGAAAAACATGTTTTTCATATACCAGAAATGTTTGAAGCTACTGACTGAATGAAAGGAGCTGGCATCTCACTCTCTTTGTTTTACCATATTTTTTTTATTTTTAATAAACAGTTTAACAGGGGAATAACAATCGTAGCATAAAGTAGTGAAATAAGAATATTCGTGGGAAGGGGTAATTCCGAGGAAGGGGAAGGGAAAGGGTACAAACGGGAATGGAATAATCAGGGAAGGTGGGAGAAATTTGTTCGTCAAATAATAAACACGATAATAGATAACTTGAACAATTAAACACACACTACTATCATATTAGCAAAATTAAACATATTAATAAGCTAAACATGTAACACCTATTAAGATATTCCAGCATTATGAGATGGTTGAGGGAACTTAATGGACCAAATATCCCACTTCTTAGAAAATTTAAGTAAATTATTGTTAATAAGGGCAAATCTGAGTTCAAATATTCTATGGAGATTCATCTTATCAACTAAGTCCTCCAAAGTGGGGACATGTGACTTTCTCCAATAAAAAGCCAATGTATTCTTACAAACTGAGAATAAATGAATCACCAAAGATCTTTCAAACGACTTGTATGATTCAAGATCCAAGGATAGTAAAGCCCTTTGAGGGGTCAATATTAGTGGTCTGCCCAAGAGATCATCTACCAAAGAAGAGATCTGAGCCCATAGATTGCGGATTTTAGGGCAGCTCCAAAAGAGATGTAACAGATCTCCCCTAAGGCCGCACTCCCTCCAACAGAGGGGAGAGTTGCTGGGCTTTATATAGTGGAGCCTGATTGGAGTGTAGTACCATCTGGTTAAAATTTTGAAGTAGGCCTCTTGTAAGGGCATAGATATATTAGAGGCTTGTGAGAAAAGAAGAGCATTCTCCCATTGGTCGGATTGGAAATTGAGTTTTAGGTCCTTTTCCCATCGAATCATGTAAAGATGTTTTTGGAAAGAGAGGTCATTATTGAAGCTGTTATATAGGTGTCTCAGGCTCCAAAAAATCTTATGGGATGGGTTACTTAACAGGTTCACCGAGATTTCGGAAACGATAAATTTGCTAGAAATGAATTCCAGAATAATGCTCTTTAAATGAGAGTATAAAAAGAAATCAGAAAAAGGCAAATTGAATCTTTTCTTAAGAATTTGGAAAGGGATAAAGACAGAAGCTTCATACAAGTCTCCAATTTTCCTTAACCCTTTAATGTCCCATTGATCTGGAATGGAAGAGTTATACAGATCAGCAACAAAACCAATTGGAAATTTTTTGACAAGGGAAAGCTTATCCATATCAGAATCTCTTAAAGGATTCTTTTTCTTTTTTTTGGTGATTTTTTTCCAGGCGTCAATGATCGCCTGGAAAATAGGGTGGGAAGAATCATGAGTACACTGTCTAAAGAGATGCCTGAGTAACAATTCACGAGGAGAAGAACCGTTATTTAAGAAGGTCTCCAGAATCATCCAAGCTGGGAGGCTGTCAGAATTAAACCAGTAACTGCTCTGTTTGATAAGGTTTGCCAGATAGTAAGCGGAAATATTAGGATGGCTCAGACCTCCGTTACTTTTATTCTTGTACAATATATCAGCAGATATCCTCGCACGTTTATTATCCCAGACATAAGAATTAATCTGATTTTGAATTTTTTGAACAAAGATATGGGAAATAGATAAAGGTAGGTTGCGGAAAAAATACAAAATTTTGGGAAGAACAAACATCTTGATAGAGAGGACTCTACCCCACCACGACAAATCTCTTTTCATAAAATCCATCAAATCTCCGCGGACGATGTCATCAATCAGAACCAGATTGTCAGAGATTGTTGAATTAATAGATTTACCAATACTGATCCCCAAATAAGTCAGATTGCGTTTAGCCAGACCAAAGGAAAATCTTGAGTGTAAAACCTCTCTCGTCTGGCGGTCCAGATTAATATTCAAAAGTTTAGACTTCTCATTGTTAATTTTAAAATAAGAAATCTGAGAGAATAGTTCTAGAACCTTTGAAACCTCCGCAACCGAATTTACTGGGTCCAGCAAGGAAAGCATAACATCATCCGCAAAGAGGCCAATTTTAAATTCTCGAGATGGGGTAGATATCCCCCTAATGTCAGTATTTTCTCTAATCCTCTGAGCAAGGGGCTCCATAGCCAAGACAAAAAGAAGGGGGGAAAGCGGGCAACCCTGTCTAGTACCGTTTGTAATAGGAATTGGATTTGAGAGATAGTTATTAACATAGATTTTAGCTTGGGGGTTGGAATATAGGGCCATAATTGAAGAGAGAAAATTGTTATCAAAGCCAAATTTAATAAGGGTGAGTTTAAGGTATAGCCAATTTAACCTGTCGAAAGCTTTTTCAGCATCTAAAGCAAGCAACGAGGCTGGGAGTTTCGCCGTATTTATCACCTTAATAATATTCAGGAGTCTTCTAAAGCCATCAGTAGCTTGTCTCCCACCAACGAAGCCAATTTGGTCGTCATTGATGAGAGATGGGAGAATAGTCGATAAACGATTGGCCAGAATTTTCGAGTATATCTTGATGTCAGTGTTAATTAGCGAAATGGGCCTATAATTTTTAACATTATCTCTCTCTTCCTTAGACTTGGGTATTAGGGTAATGGTAGCTTCCAGCATTTCTGAGGGGAAGGAGCTTATTGAGGAAGCATGATTGAAAATTTTCGTGAGGGGGAGAGAAAGTAGGTCACAAAAGGTTTTATAATATTCGTTAATGAACCCATCTGGACCCGGGGCCTTGAAAGCTTTAAGTTGCTTTATTGTGTTAATAATTTCAAGGTTAGAGAAAGGCTTGTTCAATGACTCGTGGTCCAGAGGGTTCAATTTTGGTAGGTTAATGGAGGCTAAAAATTTGTTGATTGCGTCTGGATGAGGATGAGGAATTAGAGGGTCAGTTTTAATGTTGTAGAGTTTTTTGTAAAAGTCTGCAAACTGGTTCACTATATCTTTAGGGTGACAAAACGTTATTCCACTATTATTTTTTATTTTATCTATTCTATTAATTGCTCTTTTACATTTAACTAAGCGAGCCATAAAGCGGGTCGGTTTATTCAGAGCCGCATAGTAATTAAATTTTGATTTTCGAATAATCGCATCATAAGAGGAAGAAATTTCTGATTTTAGCTCTATCCTTAAATTTGACAGCTCTTTTTGAATTATTGGGGAAGGGGAAGGAAGATTAATTTGCTCAAGTTCTTTTTCCCTAATCAGTTTTTGAAGAGAATTAATTTTTGATCTTTTTTCTTTTTTTTCAGAAGAGGATATCTGCATTAGCACTCCACGAATGACTGCTTTGTGAGCACACCAGCTGGAAAAGGGATTGGTCAAATCTGGGGTATCGTTTTCCCTAAAATAGTCGGAAATAGCTTTTTCAATAATTTTTTTGTTTTTGGGGTTATGAATAAGTGAAGACCTACATTTCCAAAGAAATCCATTTTTAATAAGAGGACCAATATGAATTTCACATGACGTAGGGGCATGATCTGATAGAGATCTGAGGCCTATAGATACGTTAGAAAATTTGGGTAAAGAAAAGACATCAGTAACTATTAAGTCAATTCTAGAGGCCGTTTGGTGCGCATCCGAAAAATGGGAGAACTCTTTGGAGGTAGTTTGCAGACATCTAAATGTATCAAATAGTTCATTTTTATAAAGCCAATTATTTAGCGTCGGGTATAGGTGGCGGCTGGGGGAGGAGGAGTCCATATGCCCGTCCGGGACCATGTTGAAGTCTCCTAAAAAAATCAACTCTCCTCTCCTAACCTCTTCAACCTTCCTAAAAACCTTGTTCAAAAAGGGTATTTGCTTTTTATTTGGGGCGTATACGTTAATAACAGTGCACTCATGATTATTCAGTTTACAGAGCAATATATGAAACCTTCCATTGACATCCTTATGTTGATCTAAAAACTCAAATGGGACAGAATCCTTGATCACTGTAGCTACACCGGCTTTTTTCCGGTCGCTAGTAGATTCAAATATATGAGGGTAGCGCTTGTGGGTGAAGGTAGGGTGTTTCCCCTCGGCAAACCTTGTCTCCTGAAGACACGCAACATCAGCACCAAGATAACACAATTCCTTCCAAAGGGAGAATCTCTTATTAGGACTGTTTAGGCCTCTTACATTATAGGTGATGATCTTGATGGGCATAGGTAAATTTGTAATCAGAAAAGGCCAAAAAGAGAGGGGTCAGTTGGTCCAACAAATTCCCAAATAAAATCAACCGACAATCAAAGCTGGAATACAATATCTCCAATACTAATACAAAAATAGTAATAACAATAACCAGATATTCAAAGAGAAAAGAAAAAAAAAAACGAATCCAAAAATCTCCTGAGGGAACCTTTACCGTAAAGGTTCTCCCTCAGATTGGGGGGGAAAAATAATGTGGACAACTACGAAGGCTAAATGTGAAGAAGAATAATAAATCTAGTATAACATGTTAGGTGAGGTAGAAGGATGAGTTTATTTTTGAAGAGGGCTCCCGAGGGAGTAGTATTTCTCATTTCAGCGGTGGGGTGCCTTTGTAACCTTGTAAGGAATGTCCCTTATAAAATCAAAAAATTTAGGGCCTTCATCAGGATCTGTAAGAGTAAATGTTTCCCCCTTAAAGAAAATCAGCAACTTTACTGGAAAGCCCCACCTATACGGGATATTCATATCCCTCAGTCTATCTGTTGTCAATTTGTATGACCTTCTCGCATCCATGGTTTCTTTGGAAAAATCTGAGAAGATTTTTAGGTGCGAGAAAGGCTCTGGAAAAGTCCTGTTTTCCCTAATATAATTCAAGATTCTCTCTTTGGTCGAGAAAAAATGTAACCTAGCTATTACATCCCTAGGAAGATCCGAGGAAATGGAGGTCGGACGAAATAAGCGATGGGCCCTATCAATGATAAGATCCTGCTCAGAAAGGGATGGGATTGTCTTGTGAAATAAGTCTTTGAGAAAAGCCGAGATATCTGAGGGAGAAACATCCTCAGATATGCCTCTAATCTTCAAATTATTTCTCCTACTCCTGTCCTCCAAATCCGCAACTTTTAATCTAAGTCTTTTGAGCTCGGATTTAATTTCTAAATTATCAGAAGAGACAGACTCTACCTTACCCTCCACCTTTTCAAGTCTTTTAGTGTTTTCCTCCAATTTAACTCCAAAAGCTTCCAAAGTAGATTTCATGGTGTCTACCTGTTTCTCAAAACCCAGTTTCATATTTCTGTCAATCGTCTTTAAAAGATTGTCCAGATATGAACCAAGGTCGGTATTTCCCAACTCTTGAGAAATGGGTATTTTGGCCGGGACATTAGGCGTAGGGTCTGAGGACGAAGGGGAGACGTCCTTTTTAGCACGTCTCTTATCTGGACTAGGATTGGGAGACGTGTCCGATGATTCCTCCTCCGAACTCGTAGCCAGTGCAGAATATTTGTTGCTCCAGGTACCTGGATCCCTTCTTTTTGATGAGATGGAAATATCCATCCCTTCCACTTTTTTTTCTTTAATTACGGTAGAAGGGGCAGGTTTAGCATCAGGAATTCTCTGTGGTTTTGGAGATAATAGACTTTTAGAAGATTGTTTGGTGGGAGAGCTTATTTTAGAACTCTGTCTGTCTTCAGGATTTCTATGAGGTGATCTGGACTTAAGTGGGCTAATGGTATTGACATCATCTTCTGAAGGGTTTGAAAATGAAAAGCGTTGGGAGGACTTTGCTCTTACCACACTAGTTTTAAGGGGAGCTTCCAAAGATTTTTGGGTATTTTTTTTATTAGCCGCCATTATAAGATATCAGACCTATGGGTGAATATATATAGAAAATACTAAAATGACACTAGAAATAATTGACCTAAAGAGAGGGCCAAAAACTTTAGAGTTGCAAAATGTCTGGAAACAATGGCTAGAAGAAATTTGCGTTAAACAAATATCATTCCAACAAAAGACAATCAATACAAAAAACTGTAGAGTTATGAACCCCCTAGAATGTAAACCTTTAAATATAAATCACAATCCAAAGTATCAAAAGAAATAATGAAATTGACCTGAGGGATGAAAATAAAAGGCACATATAGTTTTAGCAGGAAACTAATTATTATGAAGGCTTGCAGATCTGTAGAGTTCCATGGGCACCAACTGTGATATATATATCAAGTAGCGTAGTCACAGTATATATATATGAAGGTAGAGACAGGTCCTCCTATCCCCCCCCTCCCCACAGGATCAAGTCTCACAGTCCAGATGATAATACACCGTTTGGTATTTAATAGACCTCTATATCAGCATTGAAACAAGATCAGCACCATGGACAGCAGTGCAGAATCAGCACTGATACAAGATCAGCACCATGGACAGCAGTGCAAAACCGTTTGGTATTTAATAGACCTCTGTATCAGCACTGACACAAGATCAGCACCATGGACAGCAGTGCAGAGCGATGCTACATCAGGGGGCGGGAGAATTTGAAGTTATCAGCTGATTGTGAGTATAGGGCAGTGGAGGACAGCGGAGCTGCTGCAGCTAGGGACCAGAAGCAAGATCAAAGCTCAGCGGCGCTACTACAGGAGGGGGAGGCAGTCACAAGGGTCTGCAGGGACCAGACACCGGAGGGACACAGTTAGCAGAGCGGCACAGGGGGAATATAACTGGAGCAGAGCGTGGGGACCGGTGGCACCTGTCAGTCAAAGGCAGGGAGGAGCAAAGCGGCCCCCCCAGCAGCAGGAAGGAGATACCGCCGCCGGCAAATCAGCCCCGTGTGTTGCGGAGCTACCAGCCCTTTACACCGGCGGTGCCGGTCTGCTGAGGAAAGACAGGAGCAGAGCGGCTCCGGAGCAGAGGAGGGGGCACGACCACCCCCGGAACAGCCCCTGAACCCAGGGAACAGCCGCACAGAGCAGGGAGCCCGGCCGCAGACACAAGCAGCGCCCGGCAGCAGGAGGGAGAGAGGGACAGAATCGCTCCGCAAAAGAAAAGGGGACACCGCCGCCACCAGACCTCAGTCAGCAGCCCCACTGAGTCACGGTAGGAGCCCTGGCGTCAGCCAGGGCTTATCTAACCTTGTTAAATGGAGAGTGCAGTTCCGCTCCGGACGGGTCCTCTGTATAGCCGCGTCAGCTGTGAGCAAGGCCGGGTCTTCGGGCTGCCGCCGGCGTCCTGGAGCAGGAAGGGTCCCGTAGCTTGGTATCGGTGGGTCAATCCTTCTATGGGAGCGGGGTCTTGTCAAGTTTCTTAGTGCTCCGGACTCCCGGTCCCTTTACTTGATTGTAGATCCGGGGGTCCTTGGGGTCCGCGATCCTCCACAAGCCGGCCGGTGTTTTAACTTCCGGAATCCTGTCACTGGTCGCAGCTGATAGCAGGGTGGTACAGCGCCGGGCGGTGATATCTCTGCAGGAGACCTGCCACCGGTCGCAGTTGTCAGCTGGGTGGATTGAAGGTCGGGGCAGTTTACAGGGCAGTGATCCGGTGTAATAGTGTAGCTGAACAAGGTCCGGTCAGGACTCAGTCCATATTTCTTTTTGCAGAAACTGCATAGGCTGATGTACAGAGCCGACTCGTCTCGCAACCACCGGCACCTCACAGCAGCAGAGCCGCGCGACTTGCCGACAGGACAAAAGGAGCTTGCCAGCACGGGGGGACCAATCCAGGGCACGACTGTGTGCCCCCACGGTTTCAAGGTAGGTCTCTACTTATGTTGCAGGGGGCTGATTACCCGATGAAGACAGCCTGTAGATGGTATCCGATATCTGATCCTCCTCAGTGGGGCTATTCTGGGTGCCGGGTCAGTAGAGGTTTTCTCAGCATATAGCGATCAGCTGATTCACGGGGCTCTGGTGCCGCCGGCTTCAAAATATAAATCCTGCACAGTCTATTCAGTAACCCCCGGTGAGCAGCGCTCTGAAGACCGGAGGTAGGGAGCGGTGGGGGTCCCTTTGCAGAGACACGCAAACCTGCAAGCCTGCAGGTCTATGTCGCAATACCCACGACTGGAATGAAATCAAGGACGCACCTCACTGCTTCCGCATGTTAAAACTCCCAGAATAACGGGTCAGGGAAAGTTTTTTCAATATCCAGATGATCCTTAGGCTGTAAGAAGTTTGTCCATGTAAAAGTTGAGTGAATAAATCCTCTTAAGTTGCTTTTATCGTCGCTTTATGATTATAGCCCTCAAGGAGCACAGACCTATGCTGCCATCTTGGTCTGTGCCTAAGCCACGCCCCATCTCACTCTCTTTGAATCTTCTTTATCATGCTAGGATTAGCAGGAAAAAGCAAAAAATTTCAGAATTGCACCTTGCAATGTGGAGATATTACTGTTTGTGCATTTACAATATTCATTGATTTTTGCCATTGAAAAACATGTTTTTCATATACCAGAAATGTTTGAAGCTACTGACTGAATGAAAGGAGCTGGCATCTCACTCTCTTTGAATCTTCTTTATCATGCTAGGATTAACAGGAAAAAGCAAAAAATTTCAGAATTGCACCTTGCAATGTGGAGATATTACTGTTTGTGCATTTACAATATTCATTGATTTTTGCCATTGAAAAACATGTTTTTCATATACCAGAAATGTTTGAAGCTACTGACTGAATGAAAGGAGCTGGCATCTCACTCTCTTTGAATCTTCTTTATCATGCTAGGATTAACAGGAAAAAGCTAAAAATTTCAGAATTGCACCGTGCAATGTGGAGATATTACTGTTTGTGCATTTACAATATTCATTGATTTTTGCCATTGAAAAACATGTTTTTCATATACCAGAAATGTTTGAAGCTACTGACTGAATGAAAGGAGCTGGCATCTCACTCTCTTTGAATCTTCTTTATCATGCTAGGATTAGCAGGAAAAAGCAAAAAATTTCAGAATTGCACCTTGCAATGTGGAGATATTACTGTTTGTGCATTTACAATATTCATTGATTTTTGCCATTGAAAAACATGTTTTTCATATACCAGAAATGTTTGAAGCTACTGACTGAATGAAAGGAGCTGGCATCTCACTCTCTTTGAATCTTCTTTATCATGCTAGGATTAACAGGAAAAAGCTAAAAATTTCAGAATTGCACCGTGCAATGTGGAGATATTACTGTTTGTGCATTTACAATATTCATTGATTTTTGCCATTGAAAAACATGTTTTTCATATACCAGAAATGTTTGAAGCTACTGACTGAATGAAAGGAGCTGGCATCTCACTCTCTTTGAATCTTCTTTATCATGCTAGGATTAGCAGGAAAAAGCAAAAAATTTCAGAATTGCACCTTGCAATGTGGAGATATTACTGTTTGTGCATTTACAATATTCATTGATTTTTGCCATTGAAAAACATGTTTTTCATATACCAGAAATGTTTGAAGCTACTGACTGAATGAAAGGAGCTGGCATCTCACTCTCTTTGAATCTTCTTTATCATGCTAGGATTAACAGGAAAAAGCTAAAAATTTCAGAATTGCACCGTGCAATGTGGAGATATTACTGTTTGTGCATTTACAATATTCATTGATTTTTGCCATTGAAAAACATGTTTTTCATATACCAGAAATGTTTGAAGCTACTGACTGAATGAAAGGAGCTGGCATCTCACTCTCTTTGAATCTTCTTTATCATGCTAGGATTAGCAGGAAAAAGCAAAAAATTTCAGAATTGCACCTTGCAATGTGGAGATATTACTGTTTGTGCATTTACAATATTCATTGATTTTTGCCATTGAAAAACATGTTTTTCATATACCAGAAATGTTTGAAGCTACTGACTGAATGAAAGGAGCTGGCATCTCACTCTCTTTGAATCTTCTTTATCATGCTAGGATTAACAGGAAAAAGCTAAAAATTTCAGAATTGCACCGTGCAATGTGGAGATATTACTGTTTGTGCATTTACAATATTCATTGATTTTTGCCATTGAAAAACATGTTTTTCATATACCAGAAATGTTTGAAGCTACTGACTGAATGAAAGGAGCTGGCATCTCACTCTCTTTGAATCTTCTTTATCATGCTAGGATTAGCAGGAAAAAGCAAAAAATTTCAGAATTGCACCTTGCAATGTGGAGATATTACTGTTTGTGCATTTACAATATTCATTGATTTTTGCCATTGAAAAACATGTTTTTCATATACCAGAAATGTTTGAAGCTACTGACTGAATGAAAGGAGCTGGCATCTCACTCTCTTTGAATCTTCTTTATCATGCTAGGATTAACAGGAAAAAGCTAAAAATTTCAGAATTGCACCGTGCAATGTGGAGATATTACTGTTTGTGCATTTACAATATTCATTGATTTTTGCCATTGAAAAACATGTTTTTCATATACCAGAAATGTTTGAAGCTACTGACTGAATGAAAGGAGCTGGCATCTCACTCTCTTTGAATCTTCTTTATCATGCTAGGATTAGCAGGAAAAAGCAAAAAATTTCAGAATTGCACCTTGCAATGTGGAGATATTACTGTTTGTGCATTTACAATATTCATTGATTTTTGCCATTGAAAAACATGTTTTTCATATACCAGAAATGTTTGAAGCTACTGACTGAATGAAAGGAGCTGGCATCTCACTCTCTTTGAATCTTCTTTATCATGCTAGGATTAGCAGGAAAAAGCAAAAAATTTCAGAATTGCACCTTGCAATGTGGAGATATTACTGTTTGTGCATTTACAATATTCATTGATTTTTGCCATTGAAAAACATGTTTTTCATATACCAGAAATGTTTGAAGCTACTGACTGAATGAAAGGAGCTGGCATCTCACTCTCTTTGAATCTTCTTTATCATGCTAGGATTAACAGGAAAAAGCTAAAAATTTCAGAATTGCACCGTGCAATGTGGAGATATTACTGTTTGTGCATTTACAATATTCATTGATTTTTGCCATTGAAAAACATGTTTTTCATATACCAGAAATGTTTGAAGCTACTGACTGAATGAAAGGAGCTGGCATCTCACTCTCTTTGAATCTTCTTTATCATGCTAGGATTAGCAGGAAAAAGCAAAAAATTTCAGAATTGCACCTTGCAATGTGGAGATATTACTGTTTGTGCATTTACAATATTCATTGATTTTTGCCATTGAAAAACATGTTTTTCATATACCAGAAATGTTTGAAGCTACTGACTGAATGAAAGGAGCTGGCATCTCACTCTCTTTGAATCTTCTTTATCATGCTAGGATTAGCAGGAAAAAGCAAAAAATTTCAGAATTGCACCTTGCAATGTGGAGATATTACTGTTTGTGCATTTACAATATTCATTGATTTTTGCCATTGAAAAACATGTTTTTCATATACCAGAAATGTTTGAAGCTACTGACTGAATGAAAGGAGCTGGCATCTCACTCTCTTTGAATCTTCTTTATCATGCTAGGATTAACAGGAAAAAGCAAAAAATTTCAGAATTGCACCTTGCAATGTGGAGATATTACTGTTTGTGCATTTACAATATTCATTGATTTTTGCCATTGAAAAACATGTTTTTCATATACCAGAAATGTTTGAAGCTACTGACTGAATGAAAGGAGCTGGCATCTCACTCTCTTTGAATCTTCTTTATCATGCTAGGATTAACAGGAAAAAGCTAAAAATTTCAGAATTGCACCGTGCACCGTGCAATATTACTGTTTGTGCATTTACAATATTCATTGATTTTTGCCATTGAAAAACATGTTTTTCATATACCAGAAATGTTTGAAGCTACTGACTGAATGAAAGGAGCTGGCATCTCACTCTCTTTGAATCTTCTTTATCATGCTAGGATTAGCAGGAAAAAGCAAAAAATTTCAGAATTGCACCTTGCAATGTGGAGATATTACTGTTTGTGCATTTACAATATTCATTGATTTTTGCCATTGAAAAACATGTTTTTCATATACCAGAAATGTTTGAAGCTACTGACTGAATGAAAGGAGCTGGCATCTCACTCTCTTTGAATCTTCTTTATCATGCTAGGATTAACAGGAAAAAGCAAAAAATTTCAGAATTGCACCTTGCAATGTGGAGATATTACTGTTTGTGCATTTACAATATTCATTGATTTTTGCCATTGAAAAACATGTTTTTCATATACCAGAAATGTTTGAAGCTACTGACTGAATGAAAGGAGCTGGCATCTCACTCTTTTTGAATCTTCTTTATCATGCTAGGATTAGCAGGAAAAAGCTAAAAATTTCAGAATTGCACCTTGCAATGTGGAGATATTACTGTTTGTGCATTTACAATATTCATTGATTTTTGCCATTGAAAAACATGTTTTTCATATACCAGAAATGTTTGAAGCTACTGACTGAATGAAAGGAGCTGGCATCTCACTCTCTTTGAATCTTCTTTATCATGCTAGGATTAGCAGGAAAAAGCAAAAAATTTCAGAATTGCACCTTGCAATGTGGAGATATTACTGTTTGTGCATTTACAATATTCATTGATTTTTGCCATTGAAAAACATGTTTTTCATATACCAGAAATGTTTGAAGCTACTGACTGAATGAAAGGAGCTGGCATCTCACTCTCTTTGAATCTTCTTTATCATGCTAGGATTAACAGGAAAAAGCAAAAAATTTCAGAATTGCACCTTGCAATGTGGAGATATTACTGTTTGTGCATTTACAATATTCATTGATTTTTGCCATTGAAAAACATGTTTTTCATATACCAGAAATGTTTGAAGCTACTGACTGAATGAAAGGAGCTGGCATCTCACTCTCTTTGAATCTTCTTTATCATGCTAGGATTAACAGGAAAAAGCTAAAAATTTCAGAATTGCACCGTGCAATGTGGAGATATTACTGTTTGTGCATTTACAATATTCATTGATTTTTGCCATTGAAAAACATGTTTTTCATATACCAGAAATGTTTGAAGCTACTGACTGAATGAAAGGAGCTGGCATCTCACTCTCTTTGAATCTTCTTTATCATGCTAGGATTAGCAGGAAAAAGCAAAAAATTTCAGAATTGCACCTTGCAATGTGGAGATATTACTGTTTGTGCATTTACAATATTCATTGATTTTTGCCATTGAAAAACATGTTTTTCATATACCAGAAATGTTTGAAGCTACTGACTGAATGAAAGGAGCTGGCATCTCACTCTCTTTGAATCTTCTTTATCATGCTAGGATTAACAGGAAAAAGCAAAAAATTTCAGAATTGCACCTTGCAATGTGGAGATATTACTGTTTGTGCATTTACAATATTCATTGATTTTTGCCATTGAAAAACATGTTTTTCATATACCAAAAATGTTTGAAGCTACTGACTGAATGAAAGGAGCTGGCATCTCACTCTCTTTGAATCTTCTTTATCATGCTAGGATTAACAGGAAAAAGCTAAAAATTTCAGAATTGCACCGTGCAATGTGGAGATATTACTGTTTGTGCATTTACAATATTCATTGATTTTTGCCATTGAAAAACATGTTTTTCATATACCAGAAATGTTTGAAGCTACTGACTGAATGAAAGGAGCTGGCATCTCACTCTCTTTGAATCTTCTTTATCATGCTAGGATTAGCAGGAAAAAGCAAAAAATTTCAGAATTGCACCTTGCAATGTGGAGATATTACTGTTTGTGCATTTACAATATTCATTGATTTTTGCCATTGAAAAACATGTTTTTCATATACCAGAAATGTTTGAAGCTACTGACTGAATGAAAGGAGCTGGCATCTCACTCTCTTTGAATCTTCTTTATCATGCTAGGATTAACAGGAAAAAGCTAAAAATTTCAGAATTGCACCGTGCAATGTGGAGATATTACTGTTTGTGCATTTACAATATTCATTGATTTTTGCCATTGAAAAACATGTTTTTCATATACCAGAAATGTTTGAAGCTACTGACTGAATGAAAGGAGCTGGCATCTCACTCTCTTTGTTTTACCATATTTTTTTTATTTTTAATAAACAGTTTAACAGGGGAATAACAATCGTAGCATAAAGTAGTGAAATAAGAATATTCGTGGGAAGGGGTAATTCCGAGGAAGGGGAAGGGAAAGGGTACAAACGGGAATGGAATAATCAGGGAAGGTGGGAGAAATTTGTTCGTCAAATAATAAACACGATAATAGATAACTTGAACAATTAAACACACACTACTATCATATTAGCAAAATTAAACATATTAATAAGCTAAACATGTAACACCTATTAAGATATTCCAGCATTATGAGATGGTTGAGGGAACTTAATGGACCAAATATCCCACTTCTTAGAAAATTTAAGTAAATTATTGTTAATAAGGGCAAATCTGAGTTCAAATATTCTATGGAGATTCATCTTATCAACTAAGTCCTCCAAAGTGGGGACATGTGACTTTCTCCAATAAAAAGCCAATGTATTCTTACAAACTGAGAATAAATGAATCACCAAAGATCTTTCAAACGACTTGTATGATTCAAGATCCAAGGATAGTAAAGCCCTTTGAGGGGTCAATATTAGTGGTCTGCCCAAGAGATCATCTACCAAAGAAGAGATCTGAGCCCATAGATTGCGGATTTTAGGGCAGCTCCAAAAGAGATGTAACAGATCTCCCCTAAGGCCGCACTCCCTCCAACAGAGGGGAGAGTTGCTGGGCTTTATATAGTGGAGCCTGATTGGAGTGTAGTACCATCTGGTTAAAATTTTGAAGTAGGCCTCTTGTAAGGGCATAGATATATTAGAGGCTTGTGAGAAAAGAAGAGCATTCTCCCATTGGTCGGATTGGAAATTGAGTTTTAGGTCCTTTTCCCATCGAATCATGTAAAGATGTTTTTGGAAAGAGAGGTCATTATTGAAGCTGTTATATAGGTGTCTCAGGCTCCAAAAAATCTTATGGGATGGGTTACTTAACAGGTTCACCGAGATTTCGGAAACGATAAATTTGCTAGAAATGAATTCCAGAATAATGCTCTTTAAATGAGAGTATAAAAAGAAATCAGAAAAAGGCAAATTGAATCTTTTCTTAAGAATTTGGAAAGGGATAAAGACAGAAGCTTCATACAAGTCTCCAATTTTCCTTAACCCTTTAATGTCCCATTGATCTGGAATGGAAGAGTTATACAGATCAGCAACAAAACCAATTGGAAATTTTTTGACAAGGGAAAGCTTATCCATATCAGAATCTCTTAAAGGATTCTTTTTCTTTTTTTTGGTGATTTTTTTCCAGGCGTCAATGATCGCCTGGAAAATAGGGTGGGAAGAATCATGAGTACACTGTCTAAAGAGATGCCTGAGTAACAATTCACGAGGAGAAGAACCGTTATTTAAGAAGGTCTCCAGAATCATCCAAGCTGGGAGGCTGTCAGAATTAAACCAGTAACTGCTCTGTTTGATAAGGTTTGCCAGATAGTAAGCGGAAATATTAGGATGGCTCAGACCTCCGTTACTTTTATTCTTGTACAATATATCAGCAGATATCCTCGCACGTTTATTATCCCAGACATAAGAATTAATCTGATTTTGAATTTTTTGAACAAAGATATGGGAAATAGATAAAGGTAGGTTGCGGAAAAAATACAAAATTTTGGGAAGAACAAACATCTTGATAGAGAGGACTCTACCCCACCACGACAAATCTCTTTTCATAAAATCCATCAAATCTCCGCGGACGATGTCATCAATCAGAACCAGATTGTCAGAGATTGTTGAATTAATAGATTTACCAATACTGATCCCCAAATAAGTCAGATTGCGTTTAGCCAGACCAAAGGAAAATCTTGAGTGTAAAACCTCTCTCGTCTGGCGGTCCAGATTAATATTCAAAAGTTTAGACTTCTCATTGTTAATTTTAAAATAAGAAATCTGAGAGAATAGTTCTAGAACCTTTGAAACCTCCGCAACCGAATTTACTGGGTCCAGCAAGGAAAGCATAACATCATCCGCAAAGAGGCCAATTTTAAATTCTCGAGATGGGGTAGATATCCCCCTAATGTCAGTATTTTCTCTAATCCTCTGAGCAAGGGGCTCCATAGCCAAGACAAAAAGAAGGGGGGAAAGCGGGCAACCCTGTCTAGTACCGTTTGTAATAGGAATTGGATTTGAGAGATAGTTATTAACATAGATTTTAGCTTGGGGGTTGGAATATAGGGCCATAATTGAAGAGAGAAAATTGTTATCAAAGCCAAATTTAATAAGGGTGAGTTTAAGGTATAGCCAATTTAACCTGTTGAAAGCTTTTTCAGCATCTAAAGCAAGCAACGAGGCTGGGAGTTTCGCCGTATTTATCACCTTAATAATATTCAGGAGTCTTCTAAAGCCATCAGTAGCTTGTCTCCCACCAACGAAGCCAATTTGGTCGTCATTGATGAGAGATGGGAGAATAGTCGATAAACGATTGGCCAGAATTTTCGAGTATATCTTGATGTCAGTGTTAATTAGCGAAATGGGCCTATAATTTTTAACATTATCTCTCTCTTCCTTAGACTTGGGTATTAGGGTAATGGTAGCTTCCAGCATTTCTGAGGGGAAGGAGCTTATTGAGGAAGCATGATTGAAAATTTTCGTGAGGGGGAGAGAAAGTAGGTCACAAAAGGTTTTATAATATTCGTTAATGAACCCATCTGGACCCGGGGCCTTGAAAGCTTTAAGTTGCTTTATTGTGTTAATAATTTCAAGGTTAGAGAAAGGCTTGTTCAATGACTCGTGGTCCAGAGGGTTCAATTTTGGTAGGTTAATGGAGGCTAAAAATTTGTTGATTGCGTCTGGATGAGGATGAGGAATTAGAGGGTCAGTTTTAATGTTGTAGAGTTTTTTGTAAAAGTCTGCAAACTGGTTCACTATATCTTTAGGGTGACAAAACGTTATTCCACTATTATTTTTTATTTTATCTATTCTATTAATTGCTCTTTTACATTTAACTAAGCGAGCCATAAAGCGGGTCGGTTTATTCAGAGCCGCATAGTAATTAAATTTTGATTTTCGAATAATCGCATCATAAGAGGAAGAAATTTCTGATTTTAGCTCTATCCTTAAATTTGACAGCTCTTTTTGAATTATTGGGGAAGGGGAAGGAAGATTAATTTGCTCAAGTTCTTTTTCCCTAATCAGTTTTTGAAGAGAATTAATTTTTGATCTTTTTTCTTTTTTTTCAGAAGAGGATATCTGCATTAGCACTCCACGAATGACTGCTTTGTGAGCACACCAGCTGGAAAAGGGATTGGTCAAATCTGGGGTATCGTTTTCCCTAAAATAGTCGGAAATAGCTTTTTCAATAATTTTTTTGTTTTTGGGGTTATGAATAAGTGAAGACCTACATTTCCAAAGAAATCCATTTTTAATAAGAGGACCAATATGAATTTCACATGACGTAGGGGCATGATCTGATAGAGATCTGAGGCCTATAGATACGTTAGAAAATTTGGGTAAAGAAAAGACATCAGTAACTATTAAGTCAATTCTAGAGGCCGTTTGGTGCGCATCCGAAAAATGGGAGAACTCTTTGGAGGTAGTTTGCAGACATCTAAATGTATCAAATAGTTCATTTTTATAAAGCCAATTATTTAGCGTCGGGTATAGGTGGCGGCTGGGGGAGGAGGAGTCCATATGCCCGTCCGGGACCATGTTGAAGTCTCCTAAAAAAATCAACTCTCCTCTCCTAACCTCTTCAACCTTCCTAAAAACCTTGTTCAAAAAGGGTATTTGCTTTTTATTTGGGGCGTATACGTTAATAACAGTGCACTCATGATTATTCAGTTTACAGAGCAATATATGAAACCTTCCATTGACATCCTTATGTTGATCTAAAAACTCAAATGGGACAGAATCCTTGATCACTGTAGCTACACCGGCTTTTTTCCGGTCGCTAGTAGATTCAAATATATGAGGGTAGCGCTTGTGGGTGAAGGTAGGGTGTTTCCCCTCGGCAAACCTTGTCTCCTGAAGACACGCAACATCAGCACCAAGATAACCCAATTCCTTCCAAAGGGAGAATCTCTTATTAGGACTGTTTAGGCCTCTTACATTATAGGTGATGATCTTGATGGGCATAGGTAAATTTGTAATCAGAAAAGGCCAAAAAGAGAGGGGTCAGTTGGTCCAACAAATTCCCAAATAAAATCAACCGACAATCAAAGCTGGAATACAATATCTCCAATACTAATACAAAAATAGTAATAACAATAACCAGATATTCAAAGAGAAAAGAAAAAAAAAAACGAATCCAAAAATCTCCTGAGGGAACCTTTACCGTAAAGGTTCTCCCTCAGATTGGGGGGGAAAAATAATGTGGACAACTACGAAGGCTAAATGTGAAGAAGAATAATAAATCTAGTATAACATGTTAGGTGAGGTAGAAGGATGAGTTTATTTTTGAAGAGGGCTCCCGAGGGAGTAGTATTTCTCATTTCAGCGGTGGGGTGCCTTTGTAACCTTGTAAGGAATGTCCCTTATAAAATCAAAAAATTTAGGGCCTTCATCAGGATCTGTAAGAGTAAATGTTTCCCCCTTAAAGAAAATCAGCAACTTTACTGGAAAGCCCCACCTATACGGGATATTCATATCCCTCAGTCTATCTGTTGTCAATTTGTATGACCTTCTCGCATCCATGGTTTCTTTGGAAAAATCTGAGAAGATTTTTAGGTGCGAGAAAGGCTCTGGAAAAGTCCTGTTTTCCCTAATATAATTCAAGATTCTCTCTTTGGTCGAGAAAAAATGTAACCTAGCTATTACATCCCTAGGAAGATCCGAGGAAATGGAGGTCGGACGAAATAAGCGATGGGCCCTATCAATGATAAGATCCTGCTCAGAAAGGGATGGGATTGTCTTGTGAAATAAGTCTTTGAGAAAAGCCGAGATATCTGAGGGAGAAACATCCTCAGATATGCCTCTAATCTTCAAATTATTTCTCCTACTCCTGTCCTCCAAATCCGCAACTTTTAATCTAAGTCTTTTGAGCTCGGATTTAATTTCTAAATTATCAGAAGAGACAGACTCTACCTTACCCTCCACCTTTTCAAGTCTTTTAGTGTTTTCCTCCAATTTAACTCCAAAAGCTTCCAAAGTAGATTTCATGGTGTCTACCTGTTTCTCAAAACCCAGTTTCATATTTCTGTCAATCGTCTTTAAAAGATTGTCCAGATATGAACCAAGGTCGGTATTTCCCAACTCTTGAGAAATGGGTATTTTGGCCGGGACATTAGGCGTAGGGTCTGAGGACGAAGGGGAGACGTCCTTTTTAGCACGTCTCTTATCTGGACTAGGATTGGGAGACGTGTCCGATGATTCCTCCTCCGAACTCGTAGCCAGTGCAGAATATTTGTTGCTCCAGGTACCTGGATCCCTTCTTTTTGATGAGATGGAAATATCCATCCCTTCCACTTTTTTTTCTTTAATTACGGTAGAAGGGGCAGGTTTAGCATCAGGAATTCTCTGTGGTTTTGGAGATAATAGACTTTTAGAAGATTGTTTGGTGGGAGAGCTTATTTTAGAACTCTGTCTGTCTTCAGGATTTCTATGAGGTGATCTGGACTTAAGTGGGCTAATGGTATTGACATCATCTTCTGAAGGGTTTGAAAATGAAAAGCGTTGGGAGGACTTTGCTCTTACCACACTAGTTTTAAGGGGAGCTTCCAAAGATTTTTGGGTATTTTTTTTATTAGCCGCCATTATAAGATATCAGACCTATGGGTGAATATATATAGAAAATACTAAAATGACACTAGAAATAATTGACCTAAAGAGAGGGCCAAAAACTTTAGAGTTGCAAAATGTCTGGAAACAATGGCTAGAAGAAATTTGCGTTAAACAAATATCATTCCAACAAAAGACAATCAATACAAAAAACTGTAGAGTTATGAACCCCCTAGAATGTAAACCTTTAAATATAAATCACAATCCAAAGTATCAAAAGAAATAATGAAATTGACCTGAGGGATGAAAATAAAAGGCACATATAGTTTTAGCAGGAAACTAATTATTATGAAGGCTTGCAGATCTGTAGAGTTCCATGGGCACCAACTGTGATATATATATCAAGTAGCGTAGTCACAGTATATATATATGAAGGTAGAGACAGGTCCTCCTATCCCCCCCCTCCCCACAGGATCAAGTCTCACAGTCCAGATGATAATACACCGTTTGGTATTTAATAGACCTCTATATCAGCATTGAAACAAGATCAGCACCATGGACAGCAGTGCAGAATCAGCACTGATACAAGATCAGCACCATGGACAGCAGTGCAAAACCGTTTGGTATTTAATAGACCTCTGTATCAGCACTGACACAAGATCAGCACCATGGACAGCAGTGCAGAGCGATGCTACATCAGGGGGCGGGAGAATTTGAAGTTATCAGCTGATTGTGAGTATAGGGCAGTGGAGGACAGCGGAGCTGCTGCAGCTAGGGACCAGAAGCAAGATCAAAGCTCAGCGGCGCTACTACAGGAGGGGGAGGCAGTCACAAGGGTCTGCAGGGACCAGACACCGGAGGGACACAGTTAGCAGAGCGGCACAGGGGGAATATAACTGGAGCAGAGCGTGGGGACCGGTGGCACCTGTCAGTCAAAGGCAGGGAGGAGCAAAGCGGCCCCCCCAGCAGCAGGAAGGAGATACCGCCGCCGGCAAATCAGCCCCGTGTGTTGCGGAGCTACCAGCCCTTTACACCGGCGGTGCCGGTCTGCTGAGGAAAGACAGGAGCAGAGCGGCTCCGGAGCAGAGGAGGGGGCACGACCACCCCCGGAACAGCCCCTGAACCCAGGGAACAGCCGCACAGAGCAGGGAGCCCGGCCGCAGACACAAGCAGCGCCCGGCAGCAGGAGGGAGAGAGGGACAGAATCGCTCCGCAAAAGAAAAGGGGACACCGCCGCCACCAGACCTCAGTCAGCAGCCCCACTGAGTCACGGTAGGAGCCCTGGCGTCAGCCAGGGCTTATCTAACCTTGTTAAATGGAGAGTGCAGTTCCGCTCCGGACGGGTCCTCTGTATAGCCGCGTCAGCTGTGAGCAAGGCCGGGTCTTCGGGCTGCCGCCGGCGTCCTGGAGCAGGAAGGGTCCCGTAGCTTGGTATCGGTGGGTCAATCCTTCTATGGGAGCGGGGTCTTGTCAAGTTTCTTAGTGCTCCGGACTCCCGGTCCCTTTACTTGATTGTAGATCCGGGGGTCCTTGGGGTCCGCGATCCTCCACAAGCCGGCCGGTGTTTTAACTTCCGGAATCCTGTCACTGGTCGCAGCTGATAGCAGGGTGGTACAGCGCCGGGCGGTGATATCTCTGCAGGAGACCTGCCACCGGTCGCAGTTGTCAGCTGGGTGGATTGAAGGTCGGGGCAGTTTACAGGGCAGTGATCCGGTGTAATAGTGTAGCTGAACAAGGTCCGGTCAGGACTCAGTCCATATTTCTTTTTGCAGAAACTGCATAGGCTGATGTACAGAGCCGACTCGTCTCGCAACCACCGGCACCTCACAGCAGCAGAGCCGCGCGACTTGCCGACAGGACAAAAGGAGCTTGCCAGCACGGGGGGACCAATCCAGGGCACGACTGTGTGCCCCCACGGTTTCAAGGTAGGTCTCTACTTATGTTGCAGGGGGCTGATTACCCGATGAAGACAGCCTGTAGATGGTATCCGATATCTGATCCTCCTCAGTGGGGCTATTCTGGGTGCCGGGTCAGTAGAGGTTTTCTCAGCATATAGCGATCAGCTGATTCACGGGGCTCTGGTGCCGCCGGCTTCAAAATATAAATCCTGCACAGTCTATTCAGTAACCCCCGGTGAGCAGCGCTCTGAAGACCGGAGGTAGGGAGCGGTGGGGGTCCCTTTGCAGAGACACGCAAACCTGCAAGCCTGCAGGTCTATGTCGCAATACCCACGACTGGAATGAAATCAAGGACGCACCTCACTGCTTCCGCATGTTAAAACTCCCAGAATAACGGGTCAGGGAAAGTTTTTTCAATATCCAGATGATCCTTAGGCTGTAAGAAGTTTGTCCATGTAAAAGTTGAGTGAATAAATCCTCTTAAGTTGCTTTTATCGTCGCTTTATGATTATAGCCCTCAAGGAGCACAGACCTATGCTGCCATCTTGGTCTGTGCCTAAGCCACGCCCCATCTCACTCTCTTTGAATCTTCTTTATCATGCTAGGATTAGCAGGAAAAAAGCAAAAAAATTCAGAATTGCACCTTGCAATGTGGAGATATTACTGTTTGTGCATTTACAATATTCATTGATTT
>NW_027369620.1:0-41385 GCF_046119375.1 Phyllobates terribilis | reverse complement strand
TGGCCAGACATATAGACCGTCAATGCAGGGACCTTGAAGGAGAGGTGTTCCCGTTGCTAGTTCCTTGACAAAGAAAGAAGTGGGTAAGAACTCAATGGACAGGTTATGCTGTTTAGTAAGTTTAGAAACTGAGATGATGTTTTTGGCAAGCTTAGGGACAAAGAGAGAACCATCACAAGTAAAAGACTGAGTTTGAACAGGAAGTCTCATGGTACCAATATGAGATATGGAACACCCTTACCATTACCGACGACGAGATCATCCGGGCCTGAATAAGGTTGATGCAGACTTAGATTCTGAAGGTCGTTGGTGACATGATGGGAGGCGCCGTTGTCCACTATCCATGGTTGAGTAGTGCGTGGTTGGTCGCCGGATTGTAGTTGTTGGAGGTGTGTGGGGGGGGGGGGGGTAGTAAGAATGGTGAGCAGCAGGTGGGGCATAGTCACGATACTGCGGCTGCGGATACGCTGGGACGTTGGCGTTGGTGTGGGGGCGAAAGCGAGGAGCTTGCGGAGGGCGTAGTGTCGGAGCGGTCTGTTGAAAGGTAGGACAGAATGCTACGACATGGCCTTGCTGACTGCACCACTGGCATCGACCTAAGAAGGGACGAATTGGTCGCGAAGAGTTGGATGGAGGTGCCCAATTATTGTTGGGTGGCGTGGAAGATTGGGTAGCTGATTTCTTTCCTCCACGTTTCTGGACATTCAGGGCAGTAGCGGGTTGAGAAGGAGAGGCGTCGTCTTCCAGTTTGAGGCGCAATTCCTTGGTGATAAGTTTCTCATGCAATTCTTCGAATGAGATGGTAGATTCACGGGCATGAACACCATCGATTACAGACTGAAACGATGGGTCCAGACCCTTTAGGACGAAGTCGATGACGTCCTCAGGATCTTGCGGTTTGCCTAAAGATGCAAGTTGATCAACACAACACTTGATCTGGGTCATGAATTCAGCCACGGTTCGGGATCCTTTCTTCAAAGATCTCAGCTTTTCTTTGACTTGATTGATATGTCCTCTTGTTGGTTTAGCGTAGGTTGCTTCCAGGAGTGTCCAGGTTGCATTGGAGGTGGTGGATTGAGTGACAAGCGTTGCGACTGCGGTGGATAGAGTACCGACGAGAGCACCGAAGATGAGTTGATCTTGGCATTCCCACGTGATGAATGCTGGATTCGGAGAATCAACACCATCTTTGGTGATTGTTTTCAATGGAGCCAGGAAGGATCCATCGACAAATTGGAACAACCCATAGCCAATTAGGATGGACCGGATTTGAATTTTCCAGGTTGTGTAATTGGACGGGGTGAGTTTGATGGCATTGAGGAATTGAACAATGGTAAAGGGGCGAGTGGGCTCGGCCTCGTTTGGAATTGTGTGGTTGCTGTGCGGCTGAGCCATGGCAAAGACAACATGCATCAGTTAATTTTAATATGCTGGAAAAGAAAAAGGTTGGATTTTTTTGTGTTTTTGGAGATGGATCAGACTCGTGATACCATGAATTGATATTGATCAAGGGAGTCTCTTTAAATAGAGATTACAAGATAGAATATGAAAGATCTTATGGAAAGATAAGATAAGATTTGGTAACCAAATATAAAGATAATCTAAGATAATCGAGGAAACTAAATATCTCTAACACATCACAGATACTACTCAATGCTAAAAAGCTCAGGACAATTTTACTGCCTGCCAACCACATCAGAAGCTTCAGCCATGCCCTTGATAAAATCCTCTGCACACAAAAATACTTGCGTGTCTTGGATCTGAGTTCAACCAAAATGAAAGCATATGCAAGCTCATTAACCTGACCTCTCCGATTCCATTGGAAAACTGAAGCTTCTGCACTATCTTGACCTCTCCGATTCAGAGATAAGGCGTCTTCCTGAAAGCATATGCCAGCTCATTAAGGGTTTGTTTGGTAATGTCTTTATGTTTTTTCGTAAAAAATATTTTTCATCTCGGAAAACGTAGTCAAACAATTTAAAAAAGAAAATTAAACAATAATTTTTTTTTGGATAAAAATCTTGATCAAGACTTTCCCAAACAAACCCTAAGACGTGTTTGGCTATCTGAATTGCCAAACGGGCTCAACATATTATCATACATGTAGCATCTGGATAGCACGCAAGGCGTAGACCAGCTACAGAGTTTAAAGTCACTCCCATTTCCATATTGAAAGAACAAACACTACATCATCTGTTTGCCTAAAGGACACTACATCATCTACTTCATTAACTCAAGCTACCTTGAGTGGCTGTGTGGATATCAAAGATTCTGAATCTTGGTCCATTGCCCCACCTTCAGAAGGTTCACCTTAAAGGGATCCAGAGCTTAAAGGAATGGCCGGGAATGGTTTATCCTTAACTGGATTTGTTACAAATCAGCAAATGTCCTGAGTTGAAGAAGCTGCCACAATTCTTTCCAAATCTTGGAGTCATGAAGATCAAGAAATGTCAAGTGCTCAAGGATCTTTCTGTAAGCTTGGGTTTGATGTTTCTTGTACTCATTGATAACATCATGCTCTAGAACTGGAATGAAGAATCCACCCAACATCAAGAAATTAATGCAGAAGGAATAATTTCAATCTCATTATTTTCGTGCTACATACCACTCTTGGAACTGCAAATCAAAAACTGCGAGAGTCTAAGAGGTTTGCCCGACATATTCGCCGCATAGAAGCTAGAAATAAGTAATTGTCCATTGATTCTAGATCTTCCACCTCCAGACTACATTAGAAGGCTTCAACATTTGGCACTGGATGGGTGCACTGAATCAACTCTAGTGGAAGCAATACCAAATTCTATCTCAACATACTCTCTTGTGATTTCCAACTGGAAGGCTGATTTCCCTCCGAGTAAGTCTCAGCCTATTATAATCAAATCTTAACTCATCAATCATCGTATGAACGACACTTTGGAATAGTGGACACAAAGTCCCAATCATGCTTATATAGTGAACAAAAAGAACTTAAAGGGGCAGCGGATTCTACTTGCCTGACAACACATGCAAGATAGACTTCCAATTTGGCGATTCCCAAAATTCCGAGCTGATTAACAAATTTAAGTATCAGTTCAAACAAGTCTGACACGGAGTGTGCAACACCAACCCCTTTCACTTTATGTTAATCATGCTTTCAGTTCAGGATTGACTTGAAAGTCCAATGGGCCTTTCCAAACTATTGGGCCGCTCTGTGCTCTAATAGTGATAACAATGGGCTTTATCGTAGTGTATGGAAGTGCGACTAACATTGCTAACATTTTTTCACATAGTTCAAAACTAGGTAACTCATCTTTACGGATGATCATGAGTAGTTTCTTTAACAAAGGCTGAAGGCTTGCTAAATTAATCACATGACACCTATTAGCCAGATCAATGGAAATGTCATAAGGAATGATATTCTTCGAAAGAAAATCCGCTGCCTGGTTAGCTTTCCTAAAGCAGTGAGTAATCTAGACTTCATAAAAATACTGGAGTAGGGTTCCTAACTTCCTCAATAATCATGAAAATCTCTCATAATATATCTCAGCTAACTTGCAAACTATTAACAACCACAAGATTGTCACCCTCAATAACAACGCACCCCCATAAGAAGGGCCTTAGCTTCTGCCCAGAGGACCGAAATCGTCCTAGTACTATCTCTTTCTACTGCTATAGCTTTACCATCATCTATAATAATAATCCCTAGTCCACACAGTGCAGTAGCTCTTACTGACGCACATTAAAGTTAAGTTTACAAATATCATTACTAGGTTTTTTCCAATGCACATTGACTTGTGACTTCCTTGTCCGGTTCTCCACATTCAAATTCTGAATGTTCCATGTTCTAGTAGCGGCAACGACCATATTAGCATTTACCGAGTTTGGGTCAACATCTCGGAAAATAATGTTGTTTATGTGCATCCAAATCTGCCACCAGGAGATACACAAAAGATGAAAGTGCTCCTTGCTATGTACCTCATCCATCCATTCAAGGAAAGACGCTCCATTTTCCGTAGGGAAGGTTACTTGTAAAATTGATTGAACATGTCTTAGAACATGTTTGTGTAGATGCAGTTGAAGAATAAGTGCATGTTGTCTTCATCTTGCTCCTTACAGAGAGAACATTGGTGCGATACTCTGTTAAAAGACCTATTAAGCTGTTCAGTTGTGGGCAGAGCATCACTACAAGCTTTCCAGAGAAAATGCTTCATTTTAGGTTTTCCATGTGGTTGAGTAACTTTTTTGACGTGCAATGTACTTGGATTACACAATTCCACCAAAAGCCGATTTGACTGAGAATTTTCCATTTGATGACTCAGTCCAAATCACACGGTCTGGGATACTCTGGCAAGGAATGTATATCCTCTGGATCTCCTTAATTACTTCTGGGAGTAACACTTGTCTAAGCCTAGATAAATTAAAGTTATTTTCTGCTATCAATATATGCTGCAACAGTATCATCATTTCATGCACAATGGAGGGTTTTACCAAGGTTGTCACTTCCTACCCAAAGATCATGACAAAAACTAATATTCTCTCCATTGCCAACTTGCCACCTAATACGTTTTTAAATTCTTCTCAAAGAGACACGAGTCTTGAAAAATGCCAAAAGTGCCTAGTTTGTGAAGTTAAGAATAATGACTCATTCCTGATATATTTTTTCTGTGATAATCCTTACCCATAGGTTATCCGGGTTAGCAACTAGCTTTCAAAGTAGTTTCATCTGAAGAGATTTGTTTGTGTCCAGGGCTGTCATGAGATTTAGACCCCCCACTCCTTTGGGAGACAAATCCGATCCTAGCTAACTAGCGGGTGGAACCCTCTCATGTCCATTTTAATCTATAAGAAACAAATATTGATATCATCAATTTCCTTAAGGACACCTGACGGGAGCAGAAAGCTTTGCATAAGAAAATTAGTCATAGATAGCAGATTTGCATTAATCAAAACAGATCTCCCAGCCTATGAAAGAGAGTTAACCTTACCCATAGGTTATTTCCTTGATTTTTGCCACTACTTGGTAGTATTTAGTATTTTTATCTGCCAACGTAAGATGTGGCAGCATTGCCCTCTACTCCCAATAGGCATGTTTGAAGTTAAGAAGCGCATTATATCTGTTAAGGTGTCATTGTAACTTTGAAATGCCGAGTTTGGGTGATACAGATTTGACTCTGTTGAGCCCGATCTAGCACAAACGAACCTCTTCATGATGATGAACGATGATTAGCAAACCAAAACTGTGAAATTGATGTATTTTATGTGGATTTTGACTCCCAAACCGACTCAACACTCAAAGGAACAAACAAGGAAAGGGAAAGGATAGATTGGTAGACAAGAACCCAACTTCACCATGATGAAACCAATGAACTCAGTGGATCAAGAACCACACCAAATGACATTCAATCAATGATGCAACCCTTGAACTCAATGGAATAAAAACCAAATCAAAAGGGAGAAGAACCCTCATCACTACAACCCTACACAATCGTCTATGAAGACGAAGCACAAGGGGGATGATTTGTGGATGTTGTAAACACCAATTCTCAAGGGAAAAGACATAGACACTCATCCTAAATACACACACACATACAACTCACTTCTCCAAATCTCCATCGGAGAAGATGAAAGGAGGACATCAAACAAACTCACCAATCTGGTTTTCAATTCAATTCAACGTGAGATTACATCTGATTTTTGGCCCTTAAATACTACTAAGTGAACCGGCCAAAACACATGAAACAAACCATAAAATAACTAAAGGAAATAAAGCATTGAACCGGCTCTTAAAATGCAAGTGAACCGTCCCCAAATAAACACACAATAAAACCTTATTAAAAACATAAAATTCAACAATTAAATAAGCAACCTAAATCATCATCATCTTCTTCTTCTTCAATGCTCATGAGGTCTCCAATGCTCCGGATCATTGGGTCATGTTCTAGCTAGGCATGTATTGTTATCAATAATCCTCTAATCGCTTTAATTGGTGAAATCATTGTGGAATTTTCTTAGCCTATACTTTAGAAACTTTTTTTGTGTTCTGAGTTTTTGATGTTGTGAGTACATGTAATACCCATTGAATTTGTAAGACCATACCTTCCTAACAATTTTCTCATAATCACGACTCTAAGTCCAAGAATTTTCAAACTTGAACGGCGGGTTGATTTTATTCTCGGGCGTACCAATTGCAAAAGTGAATAAAAAATGATCCGATGTGGTAAAAGGGTGGTGTTTAACAACCAAATATGGTGAGAAATCAATAATCTATGGGTTGATCATAACTCTGTCGAGTTTTTCATATATGTTATTTAGTTCATTAGCTGATTTACGCCAAGTAAAAGGAAACCCGTTTGTATTAGTGTTGATAAGACCAAGATTTTCACTAAATTGTGATAAACTCCTGAACCGATTGTGAGTAGGATCAATACCATTTATTTTATCTGATAGTGATTTTATCTCATTGAAGTCTCCCACTACAATGATCGGTTTTGTGAAATTTCTAATAGTCATTCTTAGATCTTCCTAGAATTGTTCTTTATCTTGTTCTCTAGAGGGAGCATATACCACAACAATTATGTAACTATTATTCCTATCAGTTGCATTGATCAAATCTAGTGCAACAATATTTGTTGATCGCGCGCTAGGTGGCGCGACCGCGAGCTAGGTGGCGCGAATGCGCCACTATTCGTGGATGAAATTTTCAAGCTCGGTCCAGACACGACCGCGCCGACACATGCACGACCTCGCCCGCGTTGGGTCAAGAAACCTGTGGAGCCCTTCCTCACCGAGATGCACTTTTGGGCCTTGGAGTTACCTTCCGATGGAGCTCGGACTGGGCCTTTTGAGATTAGTTTTCTAGTGTAAGGTTAATAAATATAGGGTTTTAGTTGTGCCTCCACCCTATCTTTGATTTTCATAGTGTGAGTTTTACGTAGTTTTTACAGTGAGGCAGGAGTAGTTCCATTACTTTGTTCAACTTGGGGAAGTCAACAGATGAATTGATTGTAAGACATCTATCATTGGTTCTTAATTATATCCTAGTTATTGCATCTCTCTTGTCTTTTAATTGATTGTTGAATTGATTTACCTCTATGGCCTGATCAACTAGGTAGAATAAGTCTATTTCAAACTGTTAGGTCTGACTTGTCCGAGTTGGAGAGCCTTATCATTAGGTATAAAATCAATACATGAACTAGTTGGGATTGTCATTGTAGGGAGAGGTGTTGATGCGTTAAATATCGGTCTTCAACCAATGGTACTGCATGTTTCTATTTATTTCTAAATGCATTGCTACTTAGGTATTAATCGTGATAGTTTCAGGATTGTATTTAAGTAAGGGCTATTAGGACTAGTTGGACTACTAGCTATATAAGAACAAGGATTAGGATAACTAGAGGATATAAAGATTAGGACGAACCCGAATATAATTAAGAAGTCAATGATCAATCACTCATTCTGTTAGGTGGATACTTGTTGATCAAGGTGTTTTCCCATAATTATTTTCAATCAATCATTAGTTTAATTTTATTAAATCTTTCCCCCCTTTTTGGTTACTTTTAAAGTTGATTAATTGATTGCACAAGAATTGAACACTTCATTCCCTGTGGGATCGACCCTTTCTTGTCACTCTACTTGTACAGAATCTATTTAGGTAATTATTATTTTGACGCGGCTAAACAACGCTCGTCACCTCCTAAGAAGTTTGTCAAGCATTTCTACTCATGACGAGGCCTTTAAACTTACTGAAGAGGGGGTTAAAATCACCATATTTCAAAGTTTTGGAGTGAAGAGGAACTCCCATATAATTAACATCAAATACACCAGGACTAAACCCCAAAAATCTATTGCATTCAATCTTTCTAGCCTCATCTATACCACCATAGAAAATCTTAGTCTTCCACAAATTAGCCACTAACCCAGATTCTTTACCAAACTCCACCAAACCTTAATGAAATTTAAAGAGGAAGAACAAGGTTTACAAAAGAACATAAGGTCATCAGCAAAAGCAACATTAGTGAGTCTCATTTGTTTACACTTGGGGTGGAAATAGAACCCTCTCTGTCTACTCATAAGCTAAAGTTTCCTGGATAACATTTCCATTATGATAACAAACAGAAAAGGAGAAAGAGGGTCACCCTGCCTAAGGCCTCTCCTCCCCTTGAAAAAAAATCCTTAGACTCACCATGGATGATAATAGAGTAGCTAGAAGTAGTGACACATTCCATCACCCAACGTATGAACTGATGAGGGAAATTAAGGAAAATCATAGACTTCTCCAAGTAATCCCAAGATACACAATCATATGCCTTCTACAGGTCAATTTGAAGTATACACCTTGGTGAAGTTCTAGATCTAACATACCCTCTCACCAGCTCTTGAACAACCAAGATATTATGAGCAATTATCCTACCGGGCACAAAGGCACCTTGACTTCTATTTATAATATTATCAAGTTGGGGTCTTAATCTCTAAGAAATGATCTTAGTAATGGTCTTAAGAGTAGTATTACAACAGGCAATAGGGAGGAATTCTCTAATAAAAGTAGGATTATCTACCTTAGGAATAATACTGATAAAGGTAGAATCAATTTGTCTCAAGAGTCTACCTCTTTTGAGGAATTTCACAATGGCCTTGTGGAAATCACCCTGGATGGTGTGCCAACTAGATTTCAAGAACAAACTGCCAAACCCGTCAGGTCCCGGACTTTTAGATTGCCAATGCTTAATAATGCCTTCTTAATCTAAAAAATATCAAGAATGGAACAAAGCTCAGTATAAAAAGAACTATCAATACCCAAATCCTCATATTTGTTGAAGTAAAACCCACACACATTGTCTTCATTACCAAATAGATCAGAATAGAAACCAATAATCTCTCTATAAATGCAATTAACATCATCAAGCACATCACCATCCATGTTGATCAAGGAAGTAATTAAGTTTCTAGCCTTCCTGGCTTTGATACCATTATAGAAAATGGGAGAAGTTTCCTCACCAAGTATGATCCAGTCAATCTTGACTTGTTGAAGAGTAAGACTATGATTTTTCTCAAGCCTTAGCTTAAGTATTTTGTTGGCCTCCTCAACTTCTGCTTGAAATACAAGATCATAGAAATTAGTTTGCAAGTTTGAATTGGCCTTACTAAGATTCTCATTAGCCTCTTCTGTCATAATTTCAAGCTTCCTAAACCTTCCTCTTTACAATTCCTTAAAAGCTTATTTCATTTTCTTCAATTTAATGACTAATACAAACTAAGCAGTCTCCTCTTCATTAATCTCCCAGTTCCTCTTAACCAGATCATTATAATCCTCATCCTTTCCCTAGAAATTCCGAAATCTAAAAGGAATCATCTTCCCAATATAAGGAGGGTTAAGTTGCATGATCTTTGGGAAATGATCAGACAAATATGAATCTGTAAACTTGATAGTGGAAGAAGGAAAGACAGACTCCCAATGCTGGTTAACAAGAATTCTATCAAGCTTCCAAGCAACCTTACTGTCACCCCTTTGTCTATTACGCCAAGTGAATTTATTGCCAGAATAATGATGATCTCCAACCTCTAAATGCATAATGATATCCTCAAACTCCTTGCCAACCTGAGAGTTTCTAGTAGAATAGTTGTGCTTCGAAAGCTTCTCATTAGGCAAAATCACACAATTGAAATCCCCCATAATAGCTCATGCATCACACAAATTAGCTTTGATATTATCTAACTCATCCCACAGTACCTTTCTACCAATAGCAGAATTCGAAACATAAATCACTGGACAAAGAAACTCACAGTACTCCTGATATCTGAGATGAGATTCTCTGCCGATTTTGGGTCATGTTCTAGCTGGGCTTGTAATGCTATCATGTAATCCTCTGATCACTCAAATTGGTGAAAGTTATTATGGAATTTCTTCTTAGCCCATACTTTACATATTTTTGAGTGTTTTGAGTTTTTCATGTAGTGAGTACATGTAAGATCCATTGAATTTGTAAGCCCATCCCTTCCTAACAATTTCATCATAATTAAGACTTTGAGTCCAAGAATTTTCAAACTTGACCGACGGGTTGATTTTATTCCCGCGCGTCCCAATTGTAATGCTGATCACACAATGATCCGATGTGGTAAATGTGTGGTGTTTCACAACCAAATACGGTGAGAAATCAATTCTGTCGAGTTTTTCATATATGTTATCTATTCCATTAGCCGATTTACGCCAAGTAAAAGGAAACTCTTCCGTATTAGTCTTGATAAGACCCAGAGTTTACCTAAATTGTGACAGTCTCCTAAACCGATTGGGAGTAGGATCCACACCACCTATTTTATTCTGATAGTGCTTCTATCTCATTGAAGTTGTCCACTACAATGACCGGTTTTGTGAAATTTATAATAGTCATTATGAGATGTTCCAAGAATTGTTCTTTATCTTGCACTCTAGAGGGAGCATATACCACAACAATTATGTAACTATTATTCCTACCAGTAGCATCAATCAAATCCAGTGCAACAACATTTGTTGATTGATAACACATATTTAAAGTAATAGCTTTTGAGAGTAAGTTTTGCAAGATCCAAATTCATCCTCTAAATCTTACAAAAAATATAAAAATCAACTGATCGAATGCCAAATGATGCTACTCATAGGTTGCTTAAGTGCCTTAGTTTCTAGTGCTCAAATATTTAAGTCGTTCCATCTTTTAATAAATTTGATCTCTTCCCATGCGTTGGGTCACCTGATCCCTCTGATGTTCCGAAATCCTATATTCATTTAAATTTGGATGGAAAAATGGACGAGCCCATTTAAAAATTTACATCTATTAGGCTGCAATTCGTAATTCGTTTAAATTATACAGGGATAACAAATTCTACTGCAAACAATAAGCAGTATCCTAAAATTGACACAGAAATCATGATCCACATTAATTGAGAAACAAATATGTCTAGGCATGCGCTTTGGGTATCCAAATTGGTAATGGTACATTTTATAAGTAGTTTTGAAGCCCATAAAAAGGGAGGGTAGATACAGATGGCTTGTGGGCCTTAAAACAATAGAAATACCAAGAAAAAGGAACAACAAAATAAAACCAGGGTGATCCAAGTCCAGCCCAGTTACACAACATATCTATATATACGTTCACATTGGATATCCAAAGTAGTATAGATAGGTTTTGGATGGTCTTAAAGCCCATAAAATAGACAGTTAAATACAGTCGTCTTGTGGGTCTGAAAAAGAGAAAACAACAATAAAAAGAACAGAGCAAAACCAGAGAAAGGAATGCCTAGCCCAGCCCACCAAACCTCCGTCATGAGTGAATCATCTGATGAAAATCAAACCTGAAAGGCAACATTCGCAACACCACAATAGGTCAGTACCACATTCCACACACATGAAGCCCATAAAAGAGACCAACACTCATCACAAATGAGTCACAGACATATGCTAATGATAGGCATGTCATTGACACGTCTATAAGCATGGATTTAACACATTTCACTACAATTATGGGTGTTCTTATAGCATTTTAGTCCAAACCATCATCCGGCGACGTGCATCGTACTTGAGTTACTTTGGAGCTTATTAGAATTGGCAAGGAGCTAGGAAGAGTGAAGACAAAGACATGCACATAGGAGGTGAAAAACAAGATAAAGGAGTCAAAAAGAAGGCAGAGGCCTTATCGGCCGCCGCGGCACAACCATCGGCACCCGCCGATGTGCAATTTGTGCAAGGTAAACGAGAAGCCATCGGCGACCGCCTATAACCATCGGCGCCCACCGATCTCCAGACGAACGAAAATCGCAATGTTTCTCTTCTTATCTTTTTAGTTGCGATTTTAGGTAGATTTTAATCCCCATTTCCGAAACTCATTTTATTATTTTTTTTAGGTTTTATAGATGAGCTTATAAATAGAGTAAAACTCTAAGATTATGTTAGCCTCCTTTGGGAGAGAGTTAGTTCTACGTTCTTCTTATCTTTTGGAGAGAGTTGGTTCTACTTAATTTCACCATGATCTAAGCATCCATGCTTTGGACCTTGAAGTTTGTATTCTGATAAAGTTGTGAGCTTATCTTTCTCTTAAACTTGTGCACTTGTTATCTTTTCTCTTGAATTTCATGATTACGGTTTGAATTTCATTGTGCCCTAATCTAGCCAATTAAGTTTTATGAATTGAAAACCATTTCTAGGATAGATCGATTCGTTTGTCTAGGTCTAGTCCTTTGACGCTAGCGCAATTTATTGGATTTGGTTTGAACTAGGAAATTGTGTAGAGAATTGACATATAGGCTAGTCGCGAAATGCCTATATCCCGATGCTTCTTTCTTAATGCTTCCAATGATTTGAATCATTAGCGTTCGCTGTGGTTAATCATTAGGAAGGAACTATGATGCTAGGCTTGAGGTCATAGTTATATTAGGATAGAAGTAGGAACACATTGCATGTTTAAGGTGATTTGAGTTTCTAGGATCAACTTGCTGAATATAAAAGGATAGTGTCTAGGTAAGTATTTTTCTCCAATAGAATCTTATATTTGTTGTTCTATTCAAATTAGTAGTTGATTAGGAAATTGCAATTAAAACTCCCATTAGTTAAGGCCCTTAGGATAAGCTAGAATTTAATCATAAGCTTGTGCCTCCTTGTGGATTCGACCCTTACATTCTCTACATTCTAATTAATAGGATTTAGTGAAGTGTAGGAATTAAAATAGGTCAAGAACTTTAGTCTTGCCTTGTTTGATAAAATGGGTTTTTGTTATCCCTAACACAAATATGATAGGCAAACATGCTTGTTATCGAATTGGCACCGTTGCCGGGGATGCAATAAACTCTTTTTATTAAATTTTTCATTAATCATGGTGTGAGTCTATCTTACAACTCACACCTTTACTTTTGATAGTTTCGGGATGTCTTTCTATTTCAAAAACCCATCTAGCGAGACTATCTAGGACTTTGGGATGACGGATCACACTCTAGAGTCCTTGCTTGCTCTTTCCTTCTAGACCGAGCTGCGTGGTGTGCAATTCCCTGACTTGGGAGAAGGTGTCACGTTTGAAGCAAAGACGGGAGTAATTCGATTACTTCCGAAATTCAGTGGCACAGTCCAAGAAATTCCTTCCCAACACTTGGATGAGTACTTAGAGGTTTGTACGGTCATGCAACCACATGGGTGCCATTAGATCAATTGATGTTAAGGGCTCTTCTCTTTTTCATTGAAAGAGAGAGCAAAAGATTGGTACCACACCATTCTGCCAGGAAGTGTTACCACCTGGGTAGCACTAAAGAAGCTTTTTGCTGAGAGGTACTTCTCTGCAACTAAGTCGAGCGCGTTAAAGAAGATGATTTGCAACATTAAGCATAAGGAAAAGGAATCGCTCTACAACTAATTTGAGAGATTCAAAAGAGTTTTAAGCAGCTGTCCATTCCACTGCTATGCTAGACATGAGTTGATCCTCTACCTTCACGGATGACTTTGAGAAGAGGATTGACGGTTGATAAATTCAGCATGTGAAGGAGGCATCTTGATAAAGACTCATGGAGAATCTATGGAAATTATTTCACATATGGAGGAAGACTCTAGGCAATTCATCCTGGAAGAGCCGGAAGATGTGAGTCAAGAAATTGATGCTAAACAAGATCAAATAGATATCTTGAAGGAGGAAGTGCGCCATTTTAAGATGGAGCATGTGACATCACAACCAATCATGGGGCGCAAGGGCGACAATGTTAATTCAATTGGTATCCACCTATGATTGGTACCAACCCTCCTAAACCTCCTTAAATTGATGATCTATTGAGTGATATTTTGCAAGACCAACAACAAGGAAACCTTCTTTGGGGAGAGATGCGAGATTCCCTTATCAAATCAAAGGAATTCGACGCGCAATGGGAAATATAGAAAAGAGTGTTGCAATAATCAATGACAAATTAGGAAATGTAGGAGCATTGATTCGAGTCCCAACTAATGGAGTTAACGTTATCACTCTTTGAAGTAGAAATAATCTAGTTAGCAAGTATGTGATTGTGCTAGACGATGAAGAAGAGGAGGAAACAAAAGACCACTCATCGGCGCCCGCCGATCACTCATCGATGCCCACCGATCTCCTCCTAAATGCGACCGTGCAAGTCCTGAAGACGATTGCATAGAAGAGGAAGGAAATAATAGAGATCTCGTCAGTGACCGCCGACCAATTATCGGTGCCCGTCGATGTGATGAGCCAGAAACGTTGAGCGATAGAGACCTCATCAGCGCCCGCAGATTCCCAGAATCAAGAAAAAGGAGAAAATAAAGAGAAAATAAGGAGGATGAGCTCGATAAATATAAACATGTGACCCTATTTCCATCAGCTCTTAACCATACTAGGCCATTGAAGCATGAGAAGGATATCTTCGAAACATTTAGAAAATGTGGAAGTCAACATCCCTCTCTTTAATCTGATCAAAGCAATGTCGTGCTATGAAACGTTCCTAAAACAAATTGGCACCAATCAAAGGATAAGAGAGGAAAATAGCAAGAAGAAAGTGAAGGTGAACGAACAAGTCTTTGAGCATTCCAAAGACGTATTCCAAGGAATTGTGGGGATCCAGGTTTGTTCACTATCCCTATCTCTATAGGAGGATAAAAAATAGGGAAAGCCATGCTTGAATCAGGTGCTTCTATAAATGTTATGATTGCTTCTTTATATGAGACTCTTAAACTAGGAACTTTAGCCGATTCACATATTTCATTCAACTAGTTGACCATCTTGTGTCAAGCCTCTAGGGGAAGTTAAAGATTTCTTAGTAACATAGGTGAACTTTTCTTTCCGGTTGAATTCTATGTGTTGATTATGGAAAATAATAAAGTTCAGTCCATATTCTGTTAGGTAGACCATTCCTAAAAAACAGCATGCGCCATGATCAATGTTGCCATGAGTGTATTTGTGATCTAAAAGAATCGAGGGAGTGATAGAATAAGAGAAAGAGATGCTAGAGTGAAAAAGGAACAGGGAATCCCCCTTGAAGTCAACAATAAAGTGTAGAGATATGAGGTTTTAGTGATTGTGAGGTTTCCATCACCGATCACCATCATGAAGGACATAGAGTTTCATTAGTTTCCCAACACTACTCAAGGGCAACCGTCAGTCATTCCATGCCTCGTCCGATGATCCATTTTTCCACCAACACAACCCATGTGTTATCCAACATTCTATCGAGCCGGAGACATCTCTTCTCCGACAATCACGTGCAATGACATGCCCACTTTCAACAACAATGACAACCACAACCATGAAGTGAAGATGACGCAGAGCGTTCCTAAGATCCTTTCTATGAGAGTTCTACCATTCTTCCCAGGTATTTCTTTTCTTTCCCATATACATGAGGTCCATACATTGAGGACAATTCATATTTTAAGGGAGATACCTGCCTATCATTTTTGAAAAATTCAAAGAGCATACATATTAAAAAAAGCCAAAAATCTAAATCTTGGGATGAGTTGAAAACCTGAGAGGGCGACTCAAGCAATAAGCAGGTAATCTGGCTTGCAGAGTGATAGTAAGGATTGGTAAGCAAATTTATGAGAGTGTTAGGCAAAAACCCGAAAGGGTGCATAAGCAAGAATTGGAGTAAAAATAATTTGAGTGCTTTAGGATGTTCGGTTCTTACCTGGAACGAAGACACAAGTGTACGAAGTATAGGAGTATTCTCGAGTAGGTTCTCACTCGGAGTGATAAGGTGTAGTATCCATGAGGTTGCTTTCATCTTAAGATTGTGGAAAGAGGTTAGTCTAGTTCCATTCTTTTTGTTGTGGTTGAGGAACTTATTTCATATGTTGGACATGGCAGTGTTGAAGTGTGGGGAAGGAGAGTCCGTGACTATTATCGTGTTTTGATGGTATTTTGAGAAGTCTAGGTTAATTTTTTGTGATTCTGGTGTTCAATGCATACTGGTGTGGTTGAGTTATGCATATTTTCCTAGGGATCGATGGTTGATTTATGATAAGATTGATGAGTAGTGGAGTTAGGATTTGGATCTTCTGATATTTGATCGTTGTTTTAGAGGATATTTAGGATGTTCATTTGTTTAATTGGTTATGGTTTACTCGGGGCGCATGATTATATGTTTATGAGTGATTACATTGTAAGGATTGTGAGCATTATACAGTGTGATTATATTTTGATGTATAGGTTGGATTGGTGAGGGACGAGCTTATTGGGTGTTACTTTTCTTTGTGAGCATTTTTGTACTTGGGATTTTACATGGGGAATAGTGACACTTAAGTGGTATTCTATTCCACTTGGGATGAGCAGAAATTCAAGTATGGGGATGTTTGATAGGCACATCTATGACGCGTCTATAAGCATGGATTTAACACCATTTCACTACATTTATGGGTGTTCTTGCGACGTATTTAGTCCAAATCATAATTCGTTGATGTGCATCCTATTTGAGTTACTTTGCAGCTTATTAGAGTCGATGGGGAACTTAGGATGAGTGAAGACGAAGGCATGCACATCGGAGGTGCAAAACAAGCTAAAGGAGTCAAGAGAAGACAGAGGACTCATCGGCGGCCGTGGCACATCCATCGGTGCCCGCCAATGTGGATTTCGCGCAAGGAAACTGAGAAGCCATCGACGACCGCCTATAACCATCGGCGCCCGCCGATCTTCGGACAAACAAAAATCGCATTGGTTTTTCTTCTGATCTGTTCACTTGCAATTTTAGGTAGATTTGAATCCTTATTTTCGAAAACCTTTTTACTATTTTTTGGGTTTTATAGGAGAGCTTATAAATAGAGCTTTACAACTCTAAGATTAGGTTAGCCTCCTTTGGGAGAGAGTTAGTTCTATATTCTTCCTCTCAAGCCTTTTATGTATTTAATTTTTGATGAATTACACCATGAACTAAGCTTCCAAGGTCAAATGGACCTTGATGTTTGTATTATGATAAAGTTGTGAGTTTCTCTTTCTCTTAAACTTGTGAAATTGTTATCTTTTCTCTTGAAATTCATGATTAGGATTTGAATATCACCGTGCCTTAATCTGGCCAATTAGGTTTTATGAATTGAAATCTATTGCTAGGATAGATCGATTCATTTGTCTAGGTCTTGATAGGCGATATCTTGTATAGCGTATCCAGTGGTCGTTAGCATCATTTATAAGTGATTTGGCATTGTTATGGAGCATATTACTGTAATTAGGACCTCGCAGAGCAAAGGAATTATTCATGAGGATTACATACATTCGAGAGAAGTCGAAGAGAAGATTGTCAAAGGGACAAAGGCACGATCGCGCACACGAGGACGCAGCCGCGCAGGGTAACATGGCCTAGGGCTCGACCGCGCCACTGCTCGCTAGCCAAAGTCACAAGATCGTCATAGACACGATCACGGCCAAATAGGCGTGACCGTACCCTCTTTGGGAAGGGAGCGCGAGTCCATGTTTCCTTCCGCGAATCACTTCGGGCCTTTTTCCTCTTTTCTGATGGAGCTTCAGGTTGGTCTTTTCAGTAGTAGTTTATTATGTTTTTAGGTTTTATAAATAGGGTTTGGAGCTTTTCCTAGAAAGAGAACACACATTATCCTTCATCATCTTAGATTAATTGACGTTATTTAGAAAACTATGTCAGAATAGTCTCTTTTTCTTTGTTCAACAAGTTGAAGCCTTCATATGATTTCTTTGTAAGACTTCTACTTTGGTTCTTTGTCATATTTGGTTTGTTTCATCTCTATTGCACTTAATTGTTCTATTGGATTTGATTTACCTGTCTGGCCTGATCAACTAGGTAAAAGAGATCTATTCATATTGCTAGGTTTGACTTGTCCGAGTTGGAGCGTATTATCGTTAGGTAGCGAATCGATTGCATGACCTAGTTGGGATTGGGATTGTGGAGAGAGTTGATTATGTGTTAAATATCGACTTAAGTCAATGGTACTGCATGCACCTATCTATTTCTAAGTTCGTTGCTGCTTGATTATTCGATCTTGATAGTTTCAAGGTTGTACTTGAGTAAGGATTATTAGGATTAGTTGGACTATTAACTATACAAGAATAGGGATTAGGACAACCATATCAGATGAATTATAAGATTAACTGATAGTCATTAGAAGTCAATGATCGACCAATCTATCCGTTGTGTGAATCCTTGTTGAATAAAGTGTTTTCTCATATTTTTTGCAATCACTTTGTTAGTTTAGTTGCATTCAATTCCCCCTTTGGTTACTTTTAGAGTTGATCAAATTAATAACACAAGAATCGATAACCTGACTTGCTGTGGGATTCAACCCTTTCTTTCCACTTTACTAAGGTAGAGTTGTTAGTTAGGAAATTTACTTTGATAGGAAAAACAATGACCGTTTGCGCCCCGTCAAATTTGGCGCCGTTGTCGTGGAGTTCAAACTTCTTTCCTTGTGTTTTTGATTTGATTGACTTTGGTGCTAACTGGTGTATGGTCAACACCCGTGCTACTGATCACTTTATTGTTGAGCTCAATCCATAGATCAAGCGGACCATCCGTAGGAGTCACAGATAGAAGAGAGCTGAGATTGACACGATGGACGGCTATCAACCTAGAGAGAAGACCCCTGAGCAGATTATAGAGGACCAACAATTGCAAATAGATCAACTAAGAAAACTTATGGAAGCGCGACAAGAGGTAATTGTGCAAGGGCATAATGGTGGTAACGGGACATTGAGGGAGCCCACTACTCCTAATCTGACAGAGCAGCATCAAGCAGTAATTTTTGGGGTGACATTGGAGCTGATGTCTGGGGTGATAAATTTGCTTCCAACATTCCATGTTTTGCCCGGAGAAGATCCGATAATTTATCTCAACTAATTTCACGATATCTGCATGACTACTAAGCCAGCCAATGTCTTTGAAGAGAAGATCAAAATGAGAGCATTTGGGTTTATGCTGAAGGATACAGCCAGGTCCTGGTACTACCATCTACCTACTGGGTCCATAGATAGATGGGAGAAATTGCATAAGGAGTTCTTGAATAGGTACTTTCCAGTTAAGAAATGTAAAGCGCTGAAGGGAGATTTCCCAGGTGGAGCAGCGAGATGAGGAATCTCTATACGATTACTTGGAGTGTTATGTTGGTTGAGTGCTAGTTGCTCCTTCCATCAATATGAGCAGGATGATCTGGTTCTTTTCTTAACTCAAGGGTTGCTAAATTCATAAAGGAGAATTATTGACGCTGTAAGCGGTGGAAGCATTCTGAATATGACCCCTGAGGATGTCATGGGAGACTTCATGATATGGCAGAAAGTACTAGAAATTTGGGAGACATACACTAAGAGAGCAGTGAATTTCGCAAGTTTCAAGAGTCTGGGCCTTGCTAATGATATAGCTGAGATGAGGAAGATACTAATGGGCAACAATATGCGAGAATCTGTGGAGTATGCTCAAGTACGTATCACCACTCTGACCAATGTCGCGTGCTACAGGACGATACATTTGCTGAAGTTAACACTACAGGTGGATATGGACCTCTACGCCCTTTGAACTTACAACAAGCGGAATAACTATTATGCGAGGTATAAGACAAACCTCAGAAGCAACAATGGTGGAGGCCTCGTGATCCGCAACCCAGTTCTGAACCATCTACAAATGACCTGCTAACTTTTTTGACCTAAGAGCCTCATAACTCATGCCCAAACTACAGAGGCAATCATTGAGAAATTAGCCCAACTATTTAGGCGAGTGTAAAGAACATGGAAACAAATATTGGGCAATTAGCGCAGACGGTATCCACTCTAGTATAGAATCAATCAAAATCGCTCCAGTCCTCAGGCAGTGGTGAACCCAAACACAGTGAACCCGAACACCAGGAATGTCAATGCTATGATACAAATGAGTGGTCGGAACTCGGGAAATTATCATTAGATTGAGGAAGACGTTCGTAGTGAAGGAACTCCTGAGGCACGCCCGCATCTTGAACGTGCGCCCGCGCAAAGTACCTTGTAGTGTCGCACAATGTCGCACACAAAGGAGCGAGAACACGCAACAATTTCTGTTGATGGGCGCGAACGCGCACCATCCCGGCACAACGTGCATGGACGAGCGCGACCGGTTGTTTATGGACAAATTTTGGGAAACTCAAGCGCAATCAAGCCTGGACTGCGCGACCGCGCCTGGATCTGCGCGACCGCTTGAGCACTTCTCATCGACCGAGCGACAACGCCTTGCTTCCATGCGACCGCCCGCCCCTGCTTTGCTGACAACGTCTACCTCCAACGTGAGCTCTGAGGAATCTGACCCGGTTCCACCAGTTAATGTTGAAGATGAGATAGATGATCCTTGAGGTGATTTCAATCTTAGACAGAGCAATTATATGCGACCAAACTTTTCACCACTCGGTTCGATGAAACCCCAACCCCCTTTCCCAAGGCATTGATATATACTAGGAAGTTGGAGAATGATAGGAGCTTTTGAAAACGTTCACTAAGTGTGAGGTGAGCATCCCTCTACTCAAGCTAATCAGGAGTATTCCTCGTTATGCAAAGTTTTTGAAGGAACTATTGATTGGTGACATCTAGTATGGCATAACATGTGTTCGTTAGCATCATTTATAGGCATATTGGCCGTTACTTGGAGAAAAATAGCATAATCCGGACCTCATAGAGTAAAGGTGGAGGATTACGAGAATTTGGAGAAGACCGAAGAAAAGATGGCCAAGGACCAACAAGTTCTCAAGCGCAAAAGGACGCATCCAAGGATTCTAGTCTAGGACGCGACCGCCCCTAGGTGGCGCGACCACGCCATGAAGTCCGCAAGGCGGCGTGACCGCGCCAAGGGTCTGCAGGTGGGCGTGACCGCGCCCACATATAATACATAATTGGATTGTTTGTAAGACATAATTGGATTGTTCTCTACACTGAAGCCTGTGGATGATGGTTTATAGACTTCTACCCTAGTTCTATATAATATATAATTGGATTGTTTCATCTCTCTTTGTGCTTATTGTGGATCGTGTTATTTGAGTACCTTAATCTAACTAATGATTGTATCTTTTGTGCGGAACAAGATTAAACCTTTAAGAACAATGATTACTAAAACAATTTCCTTTATTGATTCTACTAGGATTTACAACTTCAAGACAAATACATAGTTCTTAGTTCGTCTCTAAACTCTCCTAGATATTACCTAAACCCTAAACAATAAAGATAACCTCTTAGAATGAACATTCTTTTCTAAAGAAATAATCTAATCTATTTATAATAGAGTGAATAATTGTTGGAAACTAATCTACGCTGATCTAGATAAAGAAATAAATAAAATAACAAATCATAACTGAATATCAATATAACGAAGTAGCTCTAACAACCTAGATTACCGATCTAGATATCTCTGATAAATCTATCTTTCCTCTTATAGCAGCTTAAAGATATATTTTCTCTTTACGCGCTCGGTTTCTTTCCTTTTCACTCGGTTCCCTTAAGCACGTCACTCCCTTCTACCATTTGGAACTTCTTACCGCTCGGTACGTTAACTCCATTACTCGGTTCCCTTCATCTGTACTCGGTTCCCTTTATTCTGGTGAAGCACATTGAGCGCTTTGCTTCTCCCTTGACTCGCTTCAGCTTCCTAACTTAAGCTCGTTAATTCCTTTGCTCCAATTACCTAATTTGTTTGAACGCCTATTGCTATCCTGCAATAACTTACTCAAGTTAGATGTTAGTATACAAATATTTTTATTATCATAAAACTAAGAAATTATAAGTTAGAGATACTAGTAGTTATTTCCTGTACCTAGCAATTTCCCGCTTTTTAATAATGACAAACATAGAATCCTAGGATAGATATAAAATTTTAGCCAAGAGCACTAAGAAAGAGATAGTTTTGATTCCCCTTAACTTGTGAACAACTAGCATATATCGCCCTTTGAACTTAACACAAGGGCTATTGATAGGAGCTTATATTATGGTGTTAACTAGCGACTATTAGTTTAGGTTTAGTGGTGTTTAGGTGCTTGACGAGTGGTAATTCCGGAATCTAGGTAGGAGTTCATTTGTAGATTCCGCGGAATGCTCGTAAGCGTTTTTATGGCTTTTGTATTGGAGATCCCGCTTGTGCTCGTCTTTAGTACATTCAGGATGGAGCTAGATGAAGATTAGCCACGCCTACACCGTTTGGAGAAGCTAAGAGGCGAAGCCGAGCTGCCTCGAAGCTTGCTGGAGTTACATATCACTTCAGCTGGGAAGATCTCGACCGAGAATTACCAATCTCGGTCGAGAAAGTACTATCAGAAGTTTCTGCAGTAAAGATCTCGATCGAGAAGTATGTATGTCGACCGAGAAGTGAGATCTCGATCGAGAATGCTTGATCTCGGTCGAGATAGGAGTGATCAGAATCTATACGAGGAAGAATCTCGTCGAGAATTGAAGTTCTCGGTCGAGATGACGGTCCCGGATGATGTTCTTTGCGAGATTTTTATTATTATTTTATAGGATTTCCATATCTTTTAGGATTTGTTTCAGTTATTTTATTCCTTTTTAGTTGAAGACTATATAAGTAGATAGCCTTAGGGATATAAAGAAGTTTATGTTTTGGGAGGCTTGCTTGGGAGAGTTCTTCATCGTTCATCATACATTGGTTGTTTTCTACCATCATCCATTGTTATTCATGGCTTCTATAGCCACGAGTAACTAAATCCATTGTAGTTCACTTCAAGTTTAAACCTTTGTTCTTAGATTGTTGTGGAGATTCAAACACATATGTTTTGGTTTAATTTGAGGATTGTTTCATAATCTCTTGTGCTTTATAGTGTTATTGTTTGATCTTGATTTTATCTAGAGTGCACGCTAGGTTTAGTTATTATCATTCATATTGCTAGGAATTGACAATTATTTTGAAAAGCCTTGACCTTTAGGTAGCGAGCATGATTAGCATAGACTATTTTCGAGTGCTTATTGTGTAGATGTTATGAACTTGTGTCGAGTATCGACTATTTGCCAATGGTATTGCATGATCCTACTTATATTTGATCTTTATGCTATTGTGCTTTTGAATCTTGGGATTTCCTTGGTTATTGCTTACAATAAGGGTTTCTAGGACTATTTGGACTAGTTGCTATTTACGAACAAAGAGTAGGACAACTAAATTATACGATATGAACATATGTTAGTAGAATTCGATGATCAACAATCTATCATGAACATTGTGTGGATACAAAGGAAGTGAGCTCATTTCCAATCATTGTTACAACAATCTCTTGCTACTTTCATTGCTTTACTACTTTAGTTACAAACAACAACAAAACCCCCTCTGGTTACATTCTAGTTGCATCATAGAAATAGACTATCACTGACTCTCTTGGGATTCGACCCCTACTTACCACTGTACTAGTGGAATCTGAGTTGGGACTTTACTTTGACCTTGGCGATCACGATAATCGCCATCCGTCAGCTATTTCCCCTTAAATCAAATATCTCTTATGCCTGTATTATTCTCCCTTTTGACATCAATTAAAAAGTCAAGCTTAATGATAAACAGGGAAACTAAGTATAAGAAGTGCGGCTCTCTAGAGGGAATGGGTAAGTGATGCATAATAAACAACAAGTAAGCACATCTCAGTAAGAACTAGAGCAAGTAGGTATTCAATCAAAAGTATACTTTATATTATATTAAGCACACAGAAGACATGTAAAAACAGAAAAAAATACACAGATAGTTAAAAGAGCTTTAGATTTCTAAGGGAAACCTAAGCTGCTGAGAATAAGCATTGAACTCACTCCCATTTATAATTCATCCAGATAGTCGCTCATATGGTATTCTTTGAGTGGACCTACTTGAGAACCTTAATGTGATGGAGATGCTAGTCAATCATTATGTGAAGGCCGACCTTATGCTTGTTCAGTCAAAGCACGACCTCTAGTGTGCGCAGCGGATTCTGTGGGCTGAGGTTCTCTTGGACAAGGGGGTTTGAAGGGCTCTTAAGTTGCTTGGGTCCGGGTTCCTCTTTGGGAACGGCCTTAGTGTCTACTTTGGGTTCTAGGTTGAGTTTGAGCTTCTCTAGAGTGGCATCCATACCCACGTTCTTGACCAGGCGTCTTAACCCAAGTCACTGTGATGAAGCTCTCAAGGGGTGTCTCCTTACTGGCCTGTAGATTCCGAGCGCGACCATGAGCTTTTTCACCATGTACGGATAAGGAATAAACATGATTCTTGTGCATTTTGGCAGTAAGCATATGCATGAGGATCAGCCTTAAAGTGTGTATGATGCTCTCTTCTATAGCTCTCTAAGTAGGCAAGCATCTGCTATGGTCACCGTGTTACGCTTCTCCTACTTGGGATTCTGTTTCTGAGAAGGATGAAATGCAAGAGTTTCTTGTCGAAGGAGAGAATATGTCTCTTTATTTCCTTGGGCTCGCCTTTCCCACCAGCAGCTCTATCATTTCAGCTTTATCGGCAACCAATTCTTCTTAGGAAGGGAAGCGTAGCCTTCCCTTGTGGGAAGCTCGAGCACCTTAGCCATGAGCTTGACGTTGTTGGTCTTTGGCTCGTCCTCCCATGGTAATCTGAGCTACGGAGTATATCTGGCCTAGTGTTAGGGGCATCGGCACCAGTGCATTGTAGAACTTTTGGACTTCATCGAGGTCTACTGCGAACGGCTCCTCCTTAATTCGCACCAGCCGATGCGCTCTAATGTGGCGACGGTTGCGGAGACATCAAATTCGGAGGGGTTAAGGGTCTTCCAAAACCCTTGGCCTATTATTAGCGGCTCAATCACCAGTCATGTCCCGAAGTTGCTGTGGGCGCGGGGGAGTTGCAGCTCAGAGACAACCTCTAGTGGAATGATGGCCTTCGATAGAGGCCTTTTGCTTTCTTCACTGTGGTGGAGGAAGGGGTTATTGAGAGAGGACTTTGAGGGATTTTGATTGAGAGGGTGAGTCTGGGGCCGTGAGAGTGAGGGCTGGTGGAAGTTGTTGTTGGCTCTCGTCATGAGCATATATGTTGGGTGTGTGCTCAATGAATTTGGACGAGGAGTCCTTTGGGGTGGTGGAAGAGATAGAATGAATGGGCTCAGTGGTTTATACCTTGTCTTCTTCCATCGGAGTGGGAGTGGAGTGGCCGGGAGGTTGTGGTCAAAGGTGGTGGTGAAGGCTTTTCTCCGAGGTTTGATGTCCTAGAGAGTGGAAGGAGGCTGTTGTGGCTTGAGGGTGTTGGCAGGTCAACTGGCGGTGGTGGTGCTTGGGTGGTGACGGGTGCAGGTTGTGGTGTAGTGGTGGTGGAGTTATAGATATGGCGGGAAGGGACTAGAGGAAGGCTTGGTATTTTAGGTATTGCTCCCATTGCTCGGGGGTCACGTTGATTTGCTTGGCCATTTGTGAGTTTTTGGATGAGTTTGAGAGAGTAAGTGTGAAAGATGAGAGAAATGAGAGAGAGATGAGTGAGATTGCTTAGAGCTGGGTAAGTGGGTACAGCTCTTGTATGGATGAGCTTTTATTTAAGTCGTGCAACAGTCCAAATACAACGTCTCAATTCAGTGCAGATTTGGCACCTCGAAAATCGTGAAGCAGGTGACCGTTTGGGAACTAGGGCGTAATCATTGCCTATCGACTAGGTGCCAGTTTGGGTGCTCGGTCCCTATGATGTCGTCGGTCCCTATTGTCAGTTCTCCAAAAATCTGCGGTTTCATACCTATTTCTATGTTCTCGGTCCCTATACTTTGTCGGTCCCCAAGTCAGTTCCTATCACTATGCGCTTGGTATTTTCTCATAAAACTCAGTCCCCATCTTTTAAAGGCGCTGTGTCTCAGTTCCCATTTTCAGTGGGATAAATTTACTAGATTAAGCATTTTAAATAATTCAAACACACAAAGGACTTCATAGCTCTTTTAAATAAGCTTGTGCTAAGCATAATTAGTATGGCTCTTTGTCATAAAAGTGAATATTTCCTGAAGTGAGCTAGTGGTCGTAGGGAACGGAACACAAAGATCAAGGCTAAGGGACTAGCTTATAAACACGAGTCATATCTATGGGGCTTAATGATATGGTTAAGAAGCGATAGTCGTGTTTATGTATCAAGGCTTAAAACGAGAGCATGCAAAGGTATCAAATATTAGCATGAAATAGTACAATCCTAGAAGGGCCTAACAAGTGTTTATAAATAAGCATCACACAGAGCATGCGAGAGACAAATACCCCTAGGAGTATTGGCTAGGTTCGCGCACATAATAGACCTAAGTTCCAAGTTTAGAAGAAGCATGAGGTTTTAAGGAGTCAAGAAGGAAGGAGCTTACAATGAGAGGGAGATGATTATTGATGGGGGATCAAACCCAAGTGTAGCCTTAGTTTGATAAATGGTTCCTTGTGAAAGGCCATGGTGAAATGTCAGCTATTTGATCCTCAATTCTACAATGGGTGAATTCTATGTTCTTGTTCTCCACATGGTCTCGAAGGAAGTGATGAAGAACGTCAATGTGCTTAGTTCGAGAGTGGTGCCCAAGGTTCTTGGAGATGTTGATAGCGATTGTGTTGTCACATCTTATTTCGAGAGACCCATAGTAATACCAAAGTTCTTGAGTTGTTGCTTGATCTATAGGAGTTGAGCACAGCATGAAGTAGCTGCTATGTATTCCGCCTCGGTGATGGACATGGCTACTGAGTTTGCTTGCGAGATCCCCAAGAAACAAGACAAGGGCCTAAGGAATTGAGCCATACCCTGAGGTGCTTTTTCGATCAACTAAGTACCCTGCATAGTCAGCATTTGTATATCCATCAAGAGTAAACCGCAGTTTTTGGGATACCACAAACATAAATTATCAGTCCCTTTAAGTAGAGAAAGATTCACTTGATGATAGTGACTTTGCGACTCCCTTGAAATCTCACACATAGGCTTACTACAAAGACAATATTAGGCCTAGAGGTGGTTAAGTATATCCAGGAGCCAATCCTACCTCGATAAAGTGTCTCATTATTCTTGGGGCCATTGAGGTCTGCATCTAGCTTAGTGCATGTGGACACTGGAGTCTGAAGGGGCTTACTATTTTCCATCCCAAACTTGATTATCTCCCTTAATGCCTTCAGCCTTTTGCACCACTTGAAGGACGAGAAAAAAGTTCAGTCCCCAATAATGCTCATGTTGAACTTGCTACTCATCATATTCTTGAATTTATCTACAAGCAAAAGTTAGTGGAGCCAAAAAAGATAACATCTCCATATACCTGAACCCGAGAATGTCGCCCTTGTGTTCTTGAATGAAAAGCGCCTTGTCGATCGTCCCCCTTTGTAATTGTTTTGCAAGAAGGTACTCAGAGAGACAGTCATACCATGCTCTTGGTACTTGCTTCACTCACACAGTGCTTTGTCTATGAAATACACGTACTCAGGGAGCTTTGGGTCCTAAAAGCTTGGGGCTCCTTGACATACACTTCCTCGTTGAGAACCTCATTGAGAAAGGTTGTTTTTACAACCATTTGGAATAGCTTGAAACCTTTTGAGAGGCAAAGGCTATTAATAGACGAATGGACTCTAGGAGAGTGGCTAGAGCATAGGTCCCATCATAGTCAACTCCCTCTTGTTATTTGTACCCTTGAGCAACTAAATGAGCTTTGTTCCTTACCACAACACATGAGTCATCGAGCTTGTTTCTAAAGACCCAGCGAGTTCCAATGATGATACGATTAGAGGGATTTGTCAACTAGACGCCATACTTTGTTGCTCTTGAACTCATGATGCTCTTCTTGAATGGAAGCCACCCAATATGGAACAAGGATGGCTTCTTCAAGTTCTTAGGCTCGGTGAGAGAGACAAAGGCGTTGAAGGCACAAAGATTGGTCTCTTCCGCTGCTTCTTCAAGTGCTTTAGTTATTGCCTCTAACAGCTTGTAGAGATGCTCTTGAGCGATTGTGCATTCCTGAGTGTAAGGGAGTGATCATGTTCCATGGGGATGAGTGCCTCGTTGGTGAAAGCCTCTAGTAGGGAGGGCTGTGATTGGAGATATGTCGGAGTGAGAGGGCACATCGCTGTCACTGTATGAGTCATAGTCTATGGGAGCTGAGGCTGAAAATGGAAGTGCACGTGGATTTAAGGCTCTACAAGAAGGTGCTTGAGGACTTTCTGAAGGCGCTTCTAAGAGGGCGACTTCGGGGAATGGATCTGCAGTGTTAGACGTCGGTCAATTGAAAGTGCCTTCGTCGAACACCACGTGTATGCTCTCCTCATAAGTTATTATTCTTTGATTAAACCCCTTATATGCCTTACTTGCTGGAACATAGCCAAGGAAGATGGCTTCATCCTTCTTGCATCAAACTTTCCCAAATTATCCTTTCCATTGTTTAGCACATATCTCTTGCATCAAAAGAACATAAAAATAGAGATGCTTGGATGATAGCCTTTGATCAGCTCGTATGGAGTCTTGGCAAGAGAAGGGAGTAGAAGAGCCCTGTTGGTGATGTAGCAAGCTGTGTAAATCCCCTTTAGCCCAAAATGAGGGAGAGATTCCACTTCCTAGTAGCATTGTATTCCTCATCTCTACTGATGTTCTATTGTTCCTTTCAACGACTCCATTTTGTTGTGGAGTCCGAGGGGCTGAGAAGTTATGACTTATCCCCCTTCCAATGCAATAGCTAAGCATCTCATTGTTCTCAAATTCAGTCCCGCGGTCTGAGCGTATAGAGTGCACTTGTAATGATAGAGAGTTCTCAAGCAAAGTGACTACCTCAGTGAAGCAAGAGAAGGCTTGATCTTTAGACTGTATGAAGAGCGTCCATGTGAATCTAGAGTAGTCATCGATGATCACGAATATGTAACGTGCTCCACCGGGGCTTTGAACACGCATAGGTCCATAGATGTCCATGTGAAGAAGCTGAAGGGGCTTCTTGGCTGTGATGTCTGTTTTTGGCTTGAACGAGCTTCTAACTTGTTTTTCCTTGACATAATTAGCACAATGTGTCATATTCTTTATCTTGATGGGAGTTAAGTCACGGACTAGCTCTTTATCACAAAGCTTGTGTAGAAGATGTAGGTTTATGTGCCCAGTCTTTGATGCAACAAAGTTGTTTGATCTTATATAGTAGCAAGGCAAAGGTGACTCTTAGGAATGTAGTTGGGGTCGAATATGTAAGTTTTATTGACTCGCTTTCCCCTTAGAATGATTTCACTTGCAACATTCCTCACAAAGCACTTAAAGGTAGTAAATGTCACCTCGTTTGGTCCCTCATCACAGAGCTGAGCGACACTCAATAGATTATAGAGAAGAATTTTCACAAAGTTCACCATCTGAATCTCTATTTTTCATTTAGATGCACTTTTGCATGTCCTGTAATCTCTCTAGCCCTTTTGTCACCAAATGAAACGCTTCCACCATCATAATTCTTGAAACTTCGTAATCTTTCTTTGTCTCCGTTCATGTGACATGAGCAGCCACTATCGATGTATTTTTTGTTCTCGCTGCTCAATTTCACCTACACATAATCAATCAAACCTTTGGAACCCATCGAAGCTCATCTTTTCTGGGGGGATTAGCTTTCTTGTTAGTGTTAGGAGAGTGATTACTGACATGCTTTTGTCCTTTAGTTGAAGGAACATGCTCAAAATAAGAAGGGTCATTCAAATAAAGCACATCACTTGTATTGTGAGTAGGTGACTTGTATTGTTTGTTACTTAGAGCATGCTTCTTCTTCCATCTATGTATAGTATGGCCATTATTACCACAGAACCTACTACACCATTCATTGTATTTGACATAACCGTACTTGCCCTTTCCATGTCTGAAGGGCCTTTTATCGGTTCCCTAACTCCATTATTGCTCGGTTTCCTAACTCCATTACTCGGTTCCCTTTTTCTGGACTCAGTTCCCTTCATTCTAGTGAAGCGCTTTGAGCGCTTTGCTTCTCGCTTGACTCGCTGCATCTTCCTAACTTTAGCTCGTTAATTCCTTTTCTCCAATTACCTAATTTGCTTAAAGGCCTATTGTTATCATGCAATAACTCACTCAAGGTAGATGTTTGTATACAAAGATGTTTGTTATCACTAAAATTGAGAGATTATAAGTTATAGATACTAGTAGCTAGTTCTTATAACCAACAACTATCATTATTGAATATGATTTATCTATCTAGCTTAGCTACCTAGGTTGTTTAGATCTAATTCAAATTGCTAGGTTTTACTTGTCCGATTTGGAGAGTCTTATCATTTGGTAGCAAATCAATTGCTTGATCTAGTCGAAATTGTGATTGTGTGTAGATTTGATGATATGTTAAATATTGGCCTTGAGCCAATGGTACTATATGTTTCTATTTAATCCTGAACATATTGCTGTCTAGGTATTAAATCTTAATAGTTTCAGGGTTGTATTTAGGTAAGGGATATTAGGACTATTTAAACTATTAGCTATATTAGAACATGGATTAGAACAACCATAATATATAAATTAGAGAATGAACCCATTAGAACTAAGAAGTCAATGATCAAACTATTATTTCGTTGTGTGGATACCCAGTGAATAAAGTGTTCTCTCATATTCGTTTCTTAGTTTAGTTTAGTTAGTTTCAGCCACTTTTCCCCCTTTTGATTACCCTCAAGTTTATTAGATTAATTTATACAAGAAATTATTACAGGACTCCGTGTGGGATCAACCCTTTCTTGTCACTCTACTTGTAGAGGAGCTAGTTAGGTATACATATTATTTTGACAGGGCTAAACGACGCTCGTCATTATTTGGCACCGTTGCCGGAGAGTCCAAATTTCTTTTCTTGTGTTATTAGTTAATTAACTTTGGTCCTGGCCGTTGCACGGTCAACACCCATATTACTGATGAGTGTACCAGACGAGTTTGCAGGGGATGTGATGGGTGAGACAAGCAAGATGTTGGCTTAGGTGAGAGGAAGGTTGGCTAAGCTTCATCAGGAGGCAGCTGACAGGGCCACTACTTATGGGGATATTAAAATCCACAACCTTGGTACAAGCAACAACGTTATAACTACTACTACCCAAGACATAGATAATACCCCCCACCAAAGCAGCAGTGGTGGATGCCTCAACCTAGTCTTGAACCCTCCACTTGAACTTTGATGACCGTCCTTATCAAGCGCCTCGCGATCAGCACTCGGGTACTGAAAGAAAGCACCCAAAGAATGGTCGAGAAGTCACGGGCCACCACAAGGTATATGAACGAGCAAATTGAGCGGATGATGGAGGCAGTGACCACCCTAAAGAAGAATCAAGCCAACATGTTTTAGCCTCAGACCACAGCTGACTTGAGCATTCCCAGTTGTAACGCTATTACAATAAGTAGTGACAAAAGCTTGAATGAGGTGCAGAGTGAGGAGGTGGAGATCGAGGTCGAAGAAACAGCCGACACGCACCTACAACCCGAGGAGAAAGATCACGAGTTGGTCCTTGCAGAGTCGCGCAACCAAGCCTACGTCCCTAAGGAGTGGCGCGACCGCGACATCATCGAGCGCAACAACGCAACCATCCTAACAGAGCTGCGACCGCGCCCTTGAACCACGCGCCCGTGCCTTTACGGACCTATTTCCGGAATTTCAGATGCAACCGCGTCCCTCATGGCGTGCCTGCGCACTCTACCATGCTGCCTTTGGTACCGGTTCCTCTTCGTCAACAAACTTCAATGAGTACGATCCAGTACCATAATTAGGCGAAGTAAGAAAGATATTTGAGTTGGAGATGGTCCTTAGCTGGGGCAAGCCACCTACGTACACCTAACACCATTCGGGACTCTGTAACCCCGAACACCTAGGCCTCGGTTCACCGAACTCCTGTAGATGCCACCCGCAGAGAAGATGAATATGAAGAGGAAGTGGTACGATAAGAGGATTAGGAATGGGCGAGGTGCCATATCCTACTGTGTGTAGAAGAAGAGAGGATTCATTGATGAGATCACGAGGGGACAAGTGCTGGATAAGAGAGCAAGAAATCAGGCTTACGACTTTAACCAAAGGCGCTGTCCGGGAGGCAACCCGTCCATGAGGTATTTTTCCGCTTTCACTTTTCTTTTACCTTTTTTCTTTATTTCACAATAAGGACATTGTGTAGTTTAAGTTTGGGATGGGGGATTTTCTCAACTATCCTAGTCAGCTTAAATTTTGAGTGAATTTGAAATTTTTTAGAGTCGGTTATCATAATTTCCCCTATTTGATGCTTTATGAACTTCTATAATAGTGCATTAGTTTTGAATCTTTTTACTATGCCCTTGATGTTGATATTGCAACTATGTATGATGATATGATTGATCAACTTTAGGACATTGACTTGAGCATGTGGTTTATGAATAGAATGCATTAGGGCAAATACTAAGATTGCAAGTTTACCATCTCATACCTAGTTTTATCATTTGTCATTATATTTTTCTTCCATCCTTGTTCATTACATTATTTGCAGAATGAAGATGACCTAGACCGTAAAATGGATGGGCCCGTTACCAGGATAAATGGTCTTAAATAAATGATGAGCTGGACTGTAAGACGGACGAGTTCGATGCCTAAAACAAGTTGGTCCGGACCGTAAAACGGACGTGTCGGTGCTTAATAAGAAATTTTAGAATAAGAAGTACATGGATAGGATGAAAAGGGGGCATTAGAAAGCTACATGTGGTATTACTTGAGTCGAGCTATGGTCTATTAAATATGCTTTCGATGGTGTTGGAGCTCATCCATTATTTTCATAGATTATGAAGCATGTTAGGAAAGAATTAGTCATTAATTTGATCTTGCATTATCATCCCTTATATATTAATTGCTTACAGACATCTTTGACATAGTTTAGAGATTTATGATTAGTGAACTTGCGTAGAATAGCATAGTTCAAGTATGGGGGAAGGATTGATGTCATTGTTGGGTTAAGTTTAGAGTCTTGTTTAGTCTCGCATTATTTTTGAGATTTCTAGTAGAGTCGGAGTCTACGCCCGTGCTTTGATGATTGTAGGTATCAGGAGCTAAAGTGTTGATTCGAGGACCACCACAGTCATGTCTTCCATACTCCCTGAGATCGCCAAGCAGTTAGATACAACTTACTCAAGAACGAGCAAGGTTTAACTGTGGGGGTGGGATTGGCCACATCTAGTATGGCGTAACAAGTGGTCGTTAGCATCATTTATAGGCGTATTGGCCGTTACTTGGATCACATTAGCGTAATACGGACCTCATATATTAAAAGGTGTTAATCAAGAGGATTAATATCATTGGGGAGAAAACCAAAGAGAAGATGGCAGAAGGACGAAGCAAGTTCACAAGCACAAAAGGACGCATACAAGTATTCTAGCCTAGGGCGTGACCGCGACCTATGTGGATCGACCGTGCCATGAAGTTTGCAAGGCGGCGCGACCTTGCCTAGTTGGCGCGACCATGCCAAGGGTTTGTAGGTGGGCGCGGTCGCGACTGCACCCGGCTAGTGTTTCTGCCTTAAGTTGTTGTTGCGGGAGTTTGTTGGGCCTTTTACCTGTTTTTGGATGGAGCTTCAGGCTGGATTATTTAGAGTTATTTCTAGGGTTATTTAGTTTTATAAATAGGGTTGAGAGCTTTTTCTCCATCCATCCATTAGCATCCATTATTATACCATAGTTTAGGTTTATGTAGAATGAGGAGCGAGTAGTCTCCTTAGCTTTGTTCTCTAGGCTGAAGCATGCGGATGATGGTTTGTAAGATTTCTACCCTTGTTCTGTATAATATATTATTGGACTATTTCATCTCTCTTGTGCGTATCAATATTGAATATGATTTATCTATCTAGCTTATCTACCTAGGTTGTTTAGATCTAATTCAAATTGTTAGGTTTGACTTATCTGAGTTAGAGAGTCCTATAGTTTGGTAGCAAATCAATTGCTTGATCTAGTTGAACTTGTGATTGTGTGGATATTTGATGACGTGTTAAATATCGGCCTTGAGTCAATGGTATCACATGTTTCTATTATTCCTGAATGTATTGCCGCCTAGGTATTAAATCTTGATAGTTTCAGGGTTGTATTTAGGTAAGGGCTATTAGGCATAATAGTACTATTAGCTATATTAGAACATGGATTAGGACAACCATAATATATACATTAGAGAATGAACCCAATAGAATTAAGAAGTCAATGATCAAACTATTATTCCATTGTGTGGATACCCGGTGAATAAAGTGTTCTCTCATATTCATTTCTTAGTTTAGTTTAGTTAGTTTCAACCACTTCTTCCCCTTTTTGGTTACCTTCAAGTTATTTAGACTAATTAAAAAAGAATTGATTACCAGACTCCCTGTGGGACCGACCCTTTCTTGCTACTCAACTTGTAGAGGAGCTAATTAGGTATAAATGTTATTTTGATAGGGCTAAACAACGCTCGTCAACTATGCACGGTCAAGAGGAAACAAAACTTAAAGGGAAATCACAAGTTGCGGTAAGTAAAAGAGTCTAAACCATCTTCCAAAAGCATATGCCTAGGAAGTACAGTGATCCAGGTATGGTAAGTGTTCCTTGTCGTATCGGTGATACTAAGTTTGATAAAGATAAGGTTGATTTGGGCGTTGCTATTAATGTAATTCCATACTCTCTATGCAAGCATCTAGGGTTAGGACCTTTTCATTAAATTGCTATAATAATTCAATTAGCTAATGGGTCCACTTTTCATCCTAGGGGAGTAGTTGAGAATGTATTAGTGATGGTTGATAGGCTAGTATTTCCTACAAGTTTTTATGTGCTAGATATGGAGCATGATAGATGAGCCGCACCTATACTCTTAGGTAGACCTTTATGAGAACTGAGGGCACAAAAGTTTATTTAGCTAGTGGGTCTTTATCTTTGGAGTTTGATGGGGATGTTGTGAAGTTTGATATCTTTGATGATACGAAACACCCATAGAAGATGTGGCTTGTGTTTGTGCTATTGGTGAGAATGATCCCGTTGGGGATATAGTTGATACTGAGGTGTGTTTGGCCAGTAGGCCCCCATTGACTTTAGAGAGCGACAAGCTCCCCCCTCCTTCTTCTATTATGCAGGTACCGAAAGTCTTGACTACGTTACCTTCGGGACATTATGTGGAAAAGAAGAAGGGTTGGTACGACAAGGGAATAAGGAAGAGAAAAAGAATGAAGTCTTACTATGTGAGGAAGGATGAGTTGGCCCTTGAGGGGACAAGTGCTTGATAGTTGAGAGTTAAAAGTCAAGCCTACGACTTTAACCAAGGCACTGCTCGGGAGGCAACCCGAGAAATGAGGTATTTTTCCACTTTCACCCATCTCTTATCTTTGTTCTTTATTTCACAATAGGGACATTGTGTACTTCAAGTGTGGGGGGAGGGAATTGTCTGAATGATCTTTGCTATTTAAGTTTGTTTTGAAATTTTTGAGTTTGTTTTGAATTTTTGTGAGTCGGTTATCATATTTTTCACCCTAGTTGATGTTTGTGAACTCTTATAATGGTGCATTTGTTTTGAATCTCTTTAATATGATTTAGATGTTGATATTACAATTGATTTATGATGATGATATGATTGATCAAATTGAGTTCTTTGAATTGAGCATGTGGATTATGATTAGGATGCATTAGGACCAATACTAAGATTGTAGTTTAATCATCTCATCTCTACTTCTATCATGGTTGTTCATATTATTTTGCTTCCATAATTTTCATTACAAAATGCATAAAAAGTGGAATAAAAGGTAGGTGAACTCCTAGTGAAATAAGTCAGAAGAGCATGCAATCTCCATGGTGTGAAAGATCACTCCAAGTTCAATCCTCCATGGCTAGGCCAAGAGTTTCATTAGTTGGCCCGAACCATAAAACGAACGGGCCCGATACCTAAATAAGTGGTTTTAATGAAGAAAATACATGAATGAGTGAATAGGATGAAAAAAAGCAACAAAAAATATATGTGGTAGTGCTTGAGTTGATTCTGATTGTTTGCGTGCTTTCGGCGGTGTTGGAGCTCGTGATACCCTATCATAGATTACGAAGCATGTTAGGAAAAGAAATTGTTGTTTGTTTGATCTTGCGTTATTATCCTTCATATATCACTTGGATAGAGACAACTTTTGCATATTTTAGGGATTCATTGTCATGTGCTTGCGTAGGACAAACATTGTTCAAGTTTGGGGAATTTGTTCCATGTTGGGTTAATTTAGAGTCTTATTGAGTCTTTCATTGTTTTTGAGGATTTTTGGTAGAGTCGGAGTCTACTCCCATGCTTTGATTATTGAAGGTACTTTGAAGCGGAAGTGTTGATTGACGGCCATTGCTATCAAGTTCTTCCATAATCGTTGAGATTGACGTGCATAATGTAAAGTAGTTAATTGCAGCTTCCTCGAGGACAAGAAAGGTCTAAGTGTAGGGGTGTTTGATAGGCGATATCTCGTATAACTCATCTTGTAGTCGTTAGCGTCATTTATAGGTGATTTGGGATTGTTATGGAGCATATTACAGTAATTCGGACCTTGTAGAGCAAAGGCTTTATTCGTGAGGATTACGCACATTCTAGAGAAAACAAAGAGATATTGCCAAAGGGATGAAGATGCGACCACGCACACGAGAACACAGTTGCGCAGGGAAACATGGCCTAGGGCGCGACCGCGCCACTGCTCATGAGCCAAAGTCACAAGATTGTTATATGCGCGAACGTGTCCACATATGCTCGACCACACCCCTGTTTGAGCCGGGAGCGCGAGTCCATGCTTCCTTCGGCGAATCACTTTGGGCCTTTTACCTCTTTTCTGATGGTGCTTCACGCTGGGCTTTTTAGTAGTAGTTTCTTATGTTTTTAGGTTTTATAAATAGGGTTTGGAGCTTTGCGTCCAAGCCAACACACATTATCCTTCATCATCTTAGATTAATTTACGTTGTTTGGAGAACATTGTCAGAGTAGTCTCTTTTGCTTTGTTCAACAAGTTGAAGCCTTCAGATGATTGGATTGTAAGACTTCTACTTTGGTTCTTATTTGTATTTGGTTTGGTTCATCTCTCTTACACTTAATTGTTCTATTGGATGTGATATATTTGGTTGGCCTGATCATCTAGGTAGAATAGATCTATTCATATTGCTAGGTTTGAATTGTTCGAGTTGGAGAGTGTTATCGTTAGGTAGCGAATTGATCGCATGACCTAGTTGAGATTGTGATTGTGGAGAGATTTGATTGTGTGTTAAATATCAATATAAGTCAATGGTGCTTGCACCTATCTATTCCCAAGTTCATTGTTGCTTGATTATTAAATCTTGATAGTTTCAGGGTTGTAGTTGAGTAAGGGTTATTTGGAAAAGTTGGCCTATTAACTTTAAAATAACAGGGATTAGGACAACTATAGCATATGAATTATAAGATGAACCCGATAGTCATTAGAAGTCAATGAACAACCATCCGTTGTGTGAATACTTGTTGAATAAACTGCTTTGTCATATTGTTTTCCAATAACTTTGTTAGTTTAGTTGCATTCAAGTATTCACAAAGCAGTTTATTCAACAAGTATTCACACAACGGATATTTACTTTGATAGGGAAAACAATATGACAAAGCAGTTTATTTAACAACTAACAAAGTGAATACCTGACTCCCTGTGGGATTCAACCCTTTCTTGCCACTTTACTAAGGTAGAGTTATTAGTTAGGATATTTACTTTGATAGGGAAAACAACAACCGTTTGTGCACCGTCAGGTGTATTCCTTTGAAGCTAGCACACTTTCTTAGATTCGGTTTGAACTAGGAAAATGTGTAGAAAATTGACATACATGCTAGTTGCAAAATCCCTATATCCTAATGCTTCTTGCTTAATGCTTTCAATGATTTGAATCATTAGCGTTCACTCTAGTTAATCATTAGGAAAGAACTATTATTCTCGGTTTCTGGTCTTATTTATCTTAGAATAGAAGTAAGAACACATTGCATGTTTAAGGCGATTTGAGTTTCTAGGATCAACTTGTCGAATATAAATGAATAGTGTCTAGCTAATTATTTTTCTACAATTGAATCTTATTATGGTTAGTTTTATGCAAATTAGTAGTTGATTAGGAAATTTCAATTAACCCCCACCTTAGTTATGTCACTTAGGTTAATCTATAATTTAATCATAAGCTTGTGCCTCCTTATGGATTAGACCCTTACTTCCGCTATATTCTAATCAATAGAATTTGGTGAAGTGTGGGAATTAAAAGAGGTCAAGACCTTTAGTCTTACCTTGTTTGCATAACAAGTTGTTTGTTAGCCCTAATCCAAATACGACCGGCAAACATGTTCGTTATCAGCTACTGTTGTAAACGGGGAATATAATTAAGGAAAAGCAAAACAAAGACATGAAAATGTAGATAAAATATTAAAGTTTTGATAGTTATTTGTTTGGTGTCTTAAATGATTATAATATAAGTAATCATGAGAAATAATAAAGTGCAACAGGTTCCTGGTATACATAAATATGTTTTTGAAAATGAAACATAATAAAATATCCTCAAGGATGTAGCAAAACTCAGGCTACGCTCACTTAAAGAGTGTACGCTCACTCAAAGAGTGTCTATGGTAGGTTTTTGATGTAGTTTATGAGCCATCAAGTGGGAGAGTAAATGCATTCGGCTTGTGAGCCTTAAAACATTGATATATAGAATCCAATATTCACAATTTTTAATAGTACGGTTGAGTATTTTTATTATAAGGCAACAACTGGGATGAGTATATGATGCTGTACAGGTAAGGTAAGGAAGGATAAAAGAATCTGTTGTTTAAAGAAACAAACAAACTCACCGCTATTCTAGAATCTCTAGGAGTTGAGAGAGATCCACACACATAGCCGACAACTCCAATGGAGGGAATACAGAGAGAAAGATGAAACAGAGAAGGTGAAAATGTCTATTGATTATTCATTCTTTTTGCAATCAACATTTATAAAGCCATACAATTGACACGTGTCTATTCTTTAACAAACATAACAGAATCACATTCTTCCTATATTAATTCATCCCACCCAAAGAAGACCTTGTCCTCAAGTTCAAAATTCTAGAAATTTAGACTCCAAATCGAACAAAGACTCCCAAGTCGCTTCAGCTAAGTCTTGGTTCTTCCATTTGACCAACACCTATGTAAAAGCTCTGCCCTGGCGCTGAAACATTCGGCACTCAACAATTGCCTCAGGTTCGCGAGTAAAAACATCAGGCACCACAGTTGGTAGTTGATTGGGTGTAATGGCTGACCCTACATGCTCTTTTAACTGAGATACATGAAATATCGGGTGGATTTTGGACGAAGAAGGCAGAGCAATTTTATATGCGACCTTGCCACATCGATCAAGCACCTGAAAAAAGGAGCATAGTACTTCGGTGATAACTTGTTGTTCGAGCGTTGCGCAATGCTCTGTTGTCGATAAGGCTGTAGCTTAAGAAATACAGAATCACCAATCTGAAATTGTCGATCAGAACAATATGCATTAGCAACCTGCTGCATACGGTTTTGTGCTCTGGATATATGAAATTTCAGAAGCTGGACCATGTTCTCGCGATCATGTAAACTCCGAGCAACCACCTCAACTCTACATTCTCCTGGAAAGTATGGTAAATGAATTGGAGGTTTCCTCCCATACACTATCTCAAATGGGGTCATCATAGTGGATGTATGAAACGCGGTGTTGCACCAAAATTCCACCAATGGCAACCATTTACTCCAAAGCTTAGGACGGTAACTGCACATACAACGAAGATAGGTTTCTAAACATTTATTAACCACCTCCGTTTGCCTATCCGTCTGGGGATGGTATGATGTGGACATATTCAACTGTACCCCATGGAGAGTGAATAATTCTTTCCAAAACTCACTGATAAAGACTGCATCTCTATCACTTGTAATAGAGTTTGGAAACCCATGTAGTTTGAAAACAAAATCTAAGTAGCATTGAGCCACTAAAGCTGCTGAATACGGATGACTAAGAGCCATGAAGTGGGTAGCTTTGCTCAAACAATCAACAACCACAAAAATTACTGTTTTGCCAAAAGAATTAGGAAGTCCACCAATAAAGTCCATTGTGATATCTGACCATATAGAATCCGGAACAGGTAGAGGCTGTAGAAGTCCCGGATATGGAGCATGATCATATTTACTCTGTTAGCATGTTAAACAGCTGCGTATGAACTGTAATATATCATTACTCATCCCTTTCCAGTAAAAGATAGAACGTACCCGATGGAGTGTTGCATCACGACCTGAATGCCCTCCAACACTTGATCCATGTAGCCACTGAAGGATTTTATCCTTTAAATTCGGTACATCTGGAATGAATAATTCGTTCTTTCTTCTCAAGATACCTTGACCGAAGGACAAATCTTTGTGGCACGTAGCATCAGTTTCCAGCTCTTGAATCAAGGCCGCTACTTTTGGATCAAGGTTATAAGCCTCCTTGATTTCTGTCATGAAATCTGAATAAGCAATTGATAGAGACATGTAGAGGACAGGTGGTTTATCAACACGAGAAAGAGCATCAGCCACCACGTTCTCTTTCCCTTGTTTATTTTGAATTTCGTAATCAAATTCTAGCTTCCGAAGCCATTGTTGCTGTACTGGTGTATTCAATCTCTGTTCCAAGAAATACTTCAAACTTCTCTGATCTGTTTTGATTATAAAATGGTGGTGAAGAAGATAATGCCGCCAATTTTGCAATGCAAAGATTACGGCCAACAACTCCTTTTCATAGATTGACAATAACAACTCCCTTCCTTTCAAATGCCTGCTTATAAATGTGATTGGATGCTTATCCTGCATCAATACCGCACCAATTCTATAGCCACATGTGTCGGTTTCTACCACAAAAGCTTAGCAAAATCGGAAGGGCGAGTACCGATGCATTACACAGAGAAGATTTTAGTTCATTGAATGCAGAAACTGCCAATTTGTTCCAAGCAAAACTCTCCTTATGTAGTAGCTGAGTTAAGGGTCGAGCTATGGTACCAAAATTCTTCACGAATCGACGGTAATACCCAGCCAAACCCATGAATCCTCTCAAATGCTTAGGATTAGTAGGAATAGGCCAATTTTGCACAACACTGATTTTTCTGGGGTCAGTGGAAATACCCTTAGCAGATATAAAATGTCCCAAATACTCAACCTTTGAAACAGCAAAATCACACTTACTTGCCTTTGCAAATAGCTTGTGAGTCCTCATTAACAGAAAACCGTGCGGAGATGAGTGATATGTGCTCCCATAGATGGGCTATAAATCAGAAAATTGTCAAAATATGAGCACAAATTGGCGCAACAACTCGCTGAATACTGAATTCATCAAGGATTGAAACGTAACCGGGGCATTGGTCAATCCAAATGGAATAACTACATACTCGTAGTGGCTGCTAAGAGTTTTGAATACCGTCTTATGAATGTCCTCCATATGCATACATACTTGGTGATATCCGGCTCTCAAGTCAATCTTAGAATAGACTTTCGAATTTTCCAATTCATCCATCAAATCCTCAATCAAAGGAATAGGAAATCTATCTTTTATCGTCACCCTCATTCAGCCCTCCTATAGTCCACGCACATTCACCATG
>NW_027369619.1:0-41394 GCF_046119375.1 Phyllobates terribilis | reverse complement strand
CAAACAGTAATTTCTCCGCATTGCAAGGTGCAATTCTGAAATTTTTTGCTTTTTCCTGCTCCTCTTAGCATGATAAAGAAGATTCAAAGAGAGTGAGATGCCAGCTCCTTTCATTCAGTCAGTAGCTACAATCATTTCTGGACGTTTTTCAATGGCAAAAATCAATGAATATTGTAAATGCACAAACAGTAATTTCTCCGCATTGCAAGGTGCAATTCTGAAATTTTTTGCTTTTTCCTGCTCCTCTTAGCATGATAAAGAAGATTCAAAGAGAGTGAGATGCCAGCTCCTTTCATTCAGTCAGTAGCTTCAAACATTTCTGGTATATGAATAACATGATGTTTTTCAATGGCAAAAATCAATGAATATTGTAAATGCACAAACAGTAATTTCTCCGCATTGCAAGGTGCAATTCTGAAATTTTTTGCTTTTTCCTGCTCCTCTTAGCATGATAAAGAAGATTCAAAGAGAGTGAGATGCCAGCTCCTTTCATTCAGTCAGTAGCTTCAATCATTTCTGGACGTTTTTCAATGGCAAAAATCATTGAATATTGTAAATGCACAAACAGTAATTTCTCCGCATTGCAAGGTGCAATTCTGAAATTTTTTGCTTTTTCCTGCTCCTCTTAGCATGATAAAGAAGATTCAAAGAGAGTGAGATGCCAGCTCCTTTCATTCAGTCAGTAGCTTCAATCATTTCTGGAATATGAATAACATGATGTTTTTCAATGGCAAAAATCAATGAATATTGTAAATGCACAAACAGTAATTTCTCCGCATTGCAAGGTGCAATTCTGAAATTTTTTGCTTTTTTCTGCTCCTCTTAGCATGATAAAGAAGACTCAAAGAGAGTGAGATGCCAGCTCCTTTCATTCAGTCAGTAGCTTCAAACATTTCTGGTATATGAATAACATGATGTTTTTCAATGGCAAAAATCAATGAATATTGTAAATGCACAAACAGTAATTTCTCCGCATTGCAAGGTGCAATTCTGAAATTTTTTGCTTTTTCCTGCTCCTCTTAGCATGATAAAGAAGATTCAAAGAGAGTGAGATGCCAGCTCCTTTCATTCAGTCAGTAGCTTCAATCATTTCTGGTATATGAATAACATGATGTTTTTCAATGGCAAAAATCAATGAATATTGTAAATGCACAAACAGTAATTTCTCCGCATTGCAAGGTGCAATTCTGAAATTTTTTGCTTTTTCCTGCTCCTCTTAGCATGATAAAGAAGATTCAAAGAGAGTGAGATGCCAGCTCCTTTCATTGTCAGTAGCTTCAATCATTTCTGGACGTTTTTCAATGGCAAAAATCAATGAATATTGTAAATGCACAAACAGTAATTTCTCCGCATTGCAAGGTGCAATTCTGAAATTTTTTGCTTTTTCCTGCTCCTCTTAGCATGATAAACAAGATTCAAAGAGAGTGAGATGCCAGCTCCTTTCATTCAGTCAGTAGCTTCAATCATTTCTGGACGTTTTTCAATGGCAAAAATCAATGAATATTGTAAATGCACAAACAGTAATTTCTCCGCATTGCAAGGTGCAATTCTGAAATTTTTTGCTTTTTTCTGCTCCTCTTAGCATGATAAAGAAGACTCAAAGAGAGTGAGATGCCAGCTCCTTTCATTCAGTCAGTAGCTTCAAACATTTCTGGTATATGAATAACATGATGTTTTTCAATGGCAAAAATCAATGAATATTGTAAATGCACAAACAGTAATTTCTCCGCATTGCAAGGTGCAATTCTGAAATTTTTTGCTTTTTCCTGCTCCTCTTAGCATGATAAAGAAGATTCAAAGAGAGTGAGATGCCAGCTCCTTTCATTCAGTCAGTAGCTTCAATCATTTCTGGACGTTTTTCAATGGCAAAAATCAATGAATATTGTAAATGCACAAACAGTAATTTCTCCGCATTGCAAGGTGCAATTCTGAAATTTTTTGCTTTTTCCTGCTCCTCTTAGCATGATAAACAAGATTCAAAGAGAGTGAGATGCCAGCTCCTTTCATTCAGTCAGTAGCTTCAATCATTTCTGGACGTTTTTCAATGGCAAAAATCAATGAATATTGTAAATGCACAAACAGTAATTTCTCCGCATTGCAAGGTGCAATTCTGAAATTTTTTGCTTTTTCCTGCTCCTCTTAGCATGATAAAGAAGATTCAAAGAGAGTGAGATGCCAGCTCCTTTCATTCAGTCAGTAGCTACAATCATTTCTGGACGTTTTTCAATGGCAAAAATCAATGAATATTGTAAATGCACAAACAGTAATTTCTCCGCATTGCAAGGTGCAATTCTGAAATTTTTTGCTTTTTCCTGCTCCTCTTAGCATGATAAAGAAGATTCAAAGAGAGTGAGATGCCAGCTCCTTTCATTCAGTCAGTAGCTTCAAACATTTCTGGTATATGAATAACATGATGTTTTTCAATGGCAAAAATCAATGAATATTGTAAATGCACAAACAGTAATTTCTCCGCATTGCAAGGTGCAATTCTGAAATTTTTTGCTTTTTCCTGCTCCTCTTAGCATGATAAAGAAGATTCAAAGAGAGTGAGATGCCAGCTCCTTTCATTCAGTCAGTAGCTTCAATCATTTCTGGACGTTTTTCAATGGCAAAAATCATTGAATATTGTAAATGCACAAACAGTAATTTCTCCGCATTGCAAGGTGCAATTCTGAAATTTTTTGCTTTTTCCTGCTCCTCTTAGCATGATAAAGAAGATTCAAAGAGAGTGAGATGCCAGCTCCTTTCATTCAGTCAGTAGCTTCAATCATTTCTGGAATATGAATAACATGATGTTTTTCAATGGCAAAAATCAATGAATATTGTAAATGCACAAACAGTAATTTCTCCGCATTGCAAGGTGCAATTCTGAAATTTTTTGCTTTTTCCTGCTCCTCTTAGCATGATAAAGAAGATTCAAAGAGAGTGAGATGCCAGCTCCTTTCATTCAGTCAGTAGCTTCAATCATTTCTGGACGTTTTTCAATGGCAAAAATCAATGAATATTGTAAATGCACAAACAGTAATTTCTCCGCATTGCAAGATGCAATTCTGAAATTTTTTGCTTTTTCCTGCTCCTCTTAGCATGATAAACAAGATTCAAAGAGAGTGAGATGCCAGCTCCTTTCATTCAGTCAGTAGCTTCAATCATTTCTGGACGTTTTTCAATGGCAAAAATCAATGAATATTGTAAATGCACAAACAGTAATTTCTCCGCATTGCAAGGTGCAATTCTGAAATTTTTTGCTTTTTCCTGCTCCTCTTAGCATGATAAAGAAGATTCAAAGAGAGTGAGATGCCAGCTCCTTTCATTCAGTCAGTAGCTACAATCATTTCTGGACGTTTTTCAATGGCAAAAATCAATGAATATTGTAAATGCACAAACAGTAATTTCTCCGCATTGCAAGGTGCAATTCTGAAATTTTTTGCTTTTTCCTGCTCCTCTTAGCATGATAAAGAAGATTCAAAGAGAGTGAGATGCCAGCTCCTTTCATTCAGTCAGTAGCTTCAAACATTTCTGGTATATGAATAACATGATGTTTTTCAATGGCAAAAATCAATGAATATTGTAAATGCACAAACAGTAATTTCTCCGCATTGCAAGGTGCAATTCTGAAATTTTTTGCTTTTTCCTGCTCCTCTTAGCATGATAAAGAAGATTCAAAGAGAGTGAGATGCCAGCTCCTTTCATTCAGTCAGTAGCTTCAATCATTTCTGGACGTTTTTCAATGGCAAAAATCATTGAATATTGTAAATGCACAAACAGTAATTTCTCCGCATTGCAAGGTGCAATTCTGAAATTTTTTGCTTTTTCCTGCTCCTCTTAGCATGATAAAGAAGATTCAAAGAGAGTGAGATGCCAGCTCCTTTCATTCAGTCAGTAGCTTCAAACATTTCTGGTATATGAATAACATGATGTTTTTCAATGGCAAAAATCAATGAATATTGTAAATGCACAAACAGTAATTTCTCCGCATTGCAAGGTGCAATTCTGAAATTTTTTGCTTTTTCCTGCTCCTCTTAGCATGATAAACAAGATTCAAAGAGAGTGAGATGCCAGCTCCTTTCATTCAGTCAGTAGCTTCAATCATTTCTGGACGTTTTTCAATGGCAAAAATCATTGAATATTGTAAATGCACAAACAGTAATTTCTCCGCATTGCAAGGTGCAATTCTGAAATTTTTTGCTTTTTCCTGCTCCTCTTAGCATGATAAAGAAGATTCAAAGAGAGTGAGATGCCAGCTCCTTTCATTCAGTCAGTAGCTTCAATCATTTCTGGAATATGAATAACATGATGTTTTTCAATGGCAAAAATCAATGAATATTGTAAATGCACAAACAGTAATTTCTCCGCATTGCAAGGTGCAATTCTGAAATTTTTTGCTTTTTCCTGCTCCTCTTAGCATGATAAAGAAGATTCAAAGAGAGTGAGATGCCAGCTCCTTTCATTCAGTCAGTAGCTTCAATCATTTCTGGACGTTTTTCAATGGCAAAAATCATTGAATATTGTAAATGCACAAACAGTAATTTCTCCGCATTGCAAGGTGCAATTCTGAAATTTTTTGCTTTTTCCTGCTCCTCTTAGCATGATAAAGAAGATTCAAAGAGAGTGAGATGCCAGCTCCTTTCATTCAGTCAGTAGCTTCAATCATTTCTGGTATATGAATAACATGATGTTTTTCAATGGCAAAAATCAATGAATATTGTAAATGCACAAACAGTAATTTCTTCGCATTGCAAGGTGCAATTCTGAAATTTTTTGCTTTTTCCTGCTCCTCTTAGCATGATAAAGAAGATTCAAAGAGAGTGAGATGCCAGCTCCTTTCATTCAGTCAGTAGCTTCAATCATTTCTGGACGTTTTTCAATGGCAAAAATCAATGAATATTGTAAATGCACAAACAGTAATTTCTCCGCATTGCAAGGTGCAATTCTGAAATTTTTTGCTTTTTCCTGCTCCTCTTAGCGTGATAAACAAGATTCAAAGAGAGTGAGATGCCAGCTCTTTTCATTCAGTCAGTAGCTTCAATCATTTCTGGACGTTTTTCAATGGCAAAAATCAATGAATATTGTAAATTCACAAACAGTAATTTCTCCGCATTGCAAGGTGCAATTCTGAAATTTTTTGCTTTTTCCTGCTCCTCTTAGCATGATAAAGAAGATTCAAAGAGAGTGAGATGCCAGCTCCTTTCATTCAGTCAGTAGCTTCAAACATTTCTGGTATATGAATAACATGATGTTTTTCAATGGCAAAAATCAATGAATATTGTAAATGCACAAACAGTAATTTCTCCGCATTGCAAGGTGCAATTCTGAAATTTTTTGCTTTTTCCTGCTCCTCTTAGCATGATAAAGAAGATTCAAAGAGAGTGAGATGCCAGCTCCTTTCATTCAGTCAGTAGCTTCAATCATTTCTGGACGTTTTTCAATGGCAAAAATCATTGAATATTGTAAATGCACAAACAGTAATTTCTCCGCATTGCAAGGTGCAATTCTGAAATTTTTTGCTTTTTCCTGCTCCTCTTAGCATGATAAAGAAGATTCAAAGAGAGTGAGATGCCAGCTCCTTTCATTCAGTCAGTAGCTTCAATCATTTCTGGAATATGAATAACATGATGTTTTTCAATGGCAAAAATCAATGAATATTGTAAATGCACAAACAGTAATTTCTCCGCATTGCAAGGTGCAATTCTGAAATTTTTTGCTTTTTCCTGCTCCTCTTAGCATGATAAAGAAGATTCAAAGAGAGTGAGATGCCAGCTCCTTTCATTCAGTCAGTAGCTTCAATCATTTCTGGACGTTTTTCAATGGCAAAAATCATTGAATATTGTAAATGCACAAACAGTAATTTCTCCGCATTGCAAGGTGCAATTCTGAAATTTTTTGCTTTTTCCTGCTCCTCTTAGCATGATAAAGAAGATTCAAAGAGAGTGAGATGCCAGCTCCTTTCATTCAGTCAGTAGCTTCAATCATTTCTGGAATATGAATAACATGATGTTTTTCAATGGCAAAAATCAATGAATATTGTAAATGCACAAACAGTAATTTCTCCGCATTGCAAGGTGCAATTCTGAAATTTTTTGCTTTTTCCTGCTCCTCTTAGCATGATAAAGAAGATTCAAAGAGAGTGAGATGCCAGCTCCTTTCATTCAGTCAGTAGCTTCAATCATTTCTGGACGTTTTTCAATGGCAAAAATCATTGAATATTGTAAATGCACAAACAGTAATTTCTCCGCATTGCAAGGTGCAATTCTGAAATTTTTTGCTTTTTCCTGCTCCTCTTAGCATGATAAAGAAGATTCAAAGAGAGTGAGATGCCAGCTCCTTTCATTCAGTCAGTAGCTTCAATCATTTCTGGTATATGAATAACATGATGTTTTTCAATGGCAAAAATCAATGAATATTGTAAATGCACAAACAGTAATTTCTCCGCATTGCAAGGTGCAATTCTGAAATTTTTTGCTTTTTCCTGCTCCTCTTAGCATGATAAAGAAGATTCAAAGAGAGTGAGATGCCAGCTCCTTTCATTCAGTCAGTAGCTTCAATCATTTCTGGACGTTTTTCAATGGCAAAAATCAATGAATATTGTAAATGCACAAACAGTAATTTCTCCGCATTGCAAGGTGCAATTCTGAAATTTTTTGCTTTTTCCTGCTCCTCTTAGCGTGATAAACAAGATTCAAAGAGAGTGAGATGCCAGCTCTTTTCATTCAGTCAGTAGCTTCAATCATTTCTGGACGTTTTTCAATGGCAAAAATCAATGAATATTGTAAATGCACAAACAGTAATTTCTCCGCATTGCAAGGTGCAATTCTGAAATTTTTTGCTTTTTCCTGCTCCTCTTAGCATGATAAAGAAGATTCAAAGAGAGTGAGATGCCAGCTCCTTTCATTCAGTCAGTAGCTTCAAACATTTCTGGTATATGAATAACATGATGTTTTTCAATGGCAAAAATCAATGAATATTGTAAATGCACAAACAGTAATTTCTCCGCATTGCAAGGTGCAATTCTGAAATATTTTGCTTTTTCCTGCTCCTCTTAGCATGATAAAGAAGATTCAAAGAGAGTGAGATGCCAGCTCCTTTCATTCAGTCAGTAGCTTCAATCATTTCTGGACGTTTTTCAATGGCAAAAATCATTGAATATTGTAAATGCACAAACAGTAATTTCTCCGCATTGCAAGGTGCAATTCTGAAATTTTTTGCTTTTTCCTGCTCCTCTTAGCATGATAAAGAAGATTCAAAGAGAGTGAGATGCCAGCTCCTTTCATTCAGTCAGTAGCTTCAATCATTTCTGGAATATGAATAACATGATGTTTTTCAATGGCAAAAATCAATGAATATTGTAAATGCACAAACAGTAATTTCTCCGCATTGCAAGGTGCAATTCTGAAATTTTTTGCTTTTTCCTGCTCCTCTTAGCATGATAAAGAAGATTCAAAGAGAGTGAGATGCCAGCTCCTTTCATTCAGTCAGTAGCTTCAATCATTTCTGGACGTTTTTCAATGGCAAAAATCAATGAATATTGTAAATGCACAAACAGTAATTTCTCCGCATTGCAAGGTGCAATTCTGAAATTTTTTGCTTTTTCCTGCTCCTCTTAGCATGATAAAGAAGATTCAAAGAGAGTGAGATGCCAGCTCCTTTCATTCAGTCAGTAGCTTCAATCATTTCTGGACGTTTTTCAATGGCAAAAATCAATGAATATTGTAAATGCACAAACAGTAATTTCTCCGCATTGCAAGGTGCAATTCTGAAATTTTTTGCTTTTTCCTGCTCCTCTTAGCATGATAAAGAAGATTCAAAGAGAGTGAGATGCCAGCTCCTTTCATTCAGTCAGTAGCTTCAATCATTTCTGGACGTTTTTCAATGGCAAAAATAAATGAATATTGTAAATGCACAAACAGTAATTTCTCCGCATTGCAAGGTGCAATTCTGAAATTTTTTGCTTTTTCCTGCTCCTCTTAGCATGATAAAGAAGATTCAAAGAGAGTGAGATGCCAGCTCCTTTCATTCAGTCAGTAGCTTCAAACATTTCTGGTATATGAATAACATGATGTTTTTCAATGGCAAAAATCAATGAATATTGTAAATGCACAAACAGTAATTTCTCCGCATTGCAAGGTGCAATTCTGAAATTTTTTGCTTTTTCCTGCTCCTCTTAGCATGATAAAGAAGATTCAAAGAGAGTGAGATGCCAGCTCCTTTCATTCAGTCAGTAGCTTCAATCATTTCTGGACGTTTTTCAATGGCAAAAATCATTGAATATTGTAAATGCACAAACAGTAATTTCTCCGCATTGCAAGGTGCAATTCTGAAATTTTTTGCTTTTTCCTGCTCCTCTTAGCATGATAAAGAAGATTCAAAGAGAGTGAGATGCCAGCTCCTTTCATTCAGTCAGTAGCTTCAATCATTTCTGGAATATGAATAACATGATGTTTTTCAATGGCAAAAATCAATGAATATTGTAAATGCACAAACAGTAATTTCTCCGCATTGCAAGGTGCAATTCTGAAATTTTTTGCTTTTTCCTGCTCCTCTTAGCATGATAAAGAAGATTCAAAGAGAGTGAGATGCCAGCTCCTTTCATTCAGTCAGTAGCTTCAATCATTTCTGGACGTTTTTCAATGGCAAAAATAAATGAATATTGTAAATGCACAAACAGTAATTTCTCCGCATTGCAAGGTGCAATTCTGAAATTTTTTGCTTTTTCCTGCTCCTCTTAGCATGATAAAGAAGATTCAAAGAGAGTGAGATGCCAGCTCCTTTCATTCAGTCAGTAGCTTCAAACATTTCTGGTATATGAATAACATGATGTTTTTCAATGGCAAAAATCAATGAATATTGTAAATGCACAAACAGTAATTTCTCCGCATTGCAAGGTGCAATTCTGAAATTTTTTGCTTTTTCCTGCTCCTCTTAGCATGATAAAGAAGATTCAAAGAGAGTGAGATGCCAGCTCCTTTCATTCAGTCAGTAGCTTCAATCATTTCTGGACGTTTTTCAATGGCAAAAATCATTGAATATTGTAAATGCACAAACAGTAATTTCTCCGCATTGCAAGGTGCAATTCTGAAATTTTTTGCTTTTTCCTGCTCCTCTTAGCATGATAAAGAAGATTCAAAGAGAGTGAGATGCCAGCTCCTTTCATTCAGTCAGTAGCTTCAATCATTTCTGGAATATGAATAACATGTTTTTCAATGGCAAAAATCAATGAATATTGTAAATGCACAAACAGTAATTTCTCCGCATTGCAAGGTGCAATTCTGAAATTTTTTGCTTTTTCCTGCTCCTCTTAGCATGATAAAGAAGATTCAAAGAGAGTGAGATGCCAGCTCCTTTCATTCAGTCAGTAGCTTCAATCATTTCTGGACGTTTTTCAATGGCAAAAATCATTGAATATTGTAAATGCACAAACAGTAATTTCTCCGCATTGCAAGGTGCAATTCTGAAATTTTTTGCTTTTTCCTGCTCCTCTTAGCATGATAAAGAAGATTCAAAGAGAGTGAGATGCCAGCTCCTTTCATTCAGTCAGTAGCTTCAATCATTTCTGGTATATGAATAACATGATGTTTTTCAATGGCAAAAATCAATGAATATTGTAAATGCACAAACAGTAATTTCTCCGCATTGCAAGGTGCAATTCTGAAATGTTTTGCTTTTTCCTGCTCCTCTTAGCATGATAAAGAAGATTCAAAGAGAGTGAGATGCCAGCTCCTTTCATTCAGTCAGTAGCTTCAATCATTTCTGGACGTTTTTCAATGGCAAAAATCAATGAATATTGTAAATGCACAAACAGTAATTTCTCCGCATTGCAAGGTGCAATTCTGAAATTTTTTGCTTTTTCCTGCTCCTCTTAGCGTGATAAACAAGATTCAAAGAGAGTGAGATGCCAGCTCTTTTCATTCAGTCAGTAGCTTCAATCATTTCTGGACGTTTTTCAATGGCAAAAATCAATGAATATTGTAAATGCACAAACAGTAATTTCTCCGCATTGCAAGGTGCAATTCTGAAATTTTTTGCTTTTTCCTGCTCCTCTTAGCATGATAAAGAAGATTCAAAGAGAGTGAGATGCCAGCTCCTTTCATTCAGTCAGTAGCTTCAATCATTTCTGGTATATGAATAACATGATGTTTTTCAATGGCAAAAATCAATGAATATTGTAAATGCACAAACAGTAATTTCTCCGCATTGCAAGGTGCAATTCTGAAATTTTTTGCTTTTTCCTGCTCCTCTTAGCATGATAAAGAAGATTCAAAGAGAGTGAGATGCCAGCTCCTTTCATTCAGTCAGTAGCTTCAATCATTTCTGGACGTTTTTCAATGGCAAAAATCAATGAATATTGTAAATGCACAAACAGTAATTTCTCCGCATTGCAAGGTGCAATTCTGAAATTTTTTGCTTTTTCCTGCTCCTCTTAGCATGATAAACAAGATTCAAAGAGAGTGAGATGCCAGCTCCTTTCATTCAGTCAGTAGCTTCAATCATTTCTGGACGTTTTTCAATGGCAAAAATCAATGAATATTGTAAATGCACAAACAGTAATTTCTCCGCATTGCAAGGTGCAATTCTGAAATTTTTTGCTTTTTTCTGCTCCTCTTAGCATGATAAAGAAGACTCAAAGAGAGTGAGATGCCAGCTCCTTTCATTCAGTCAGTAGCTTCAAACATTTCTGGTATATGAATAACATGATGTTTTTCAATGGCAAAAATCAATGAATATTGTAAATGCACAAACAGTAATTTCTCCGCATTGCAAGGTGCAATTCTGAAATTTTTTGCTTTTTCCTGCTCCTCTTAGCATGATAAAGAAGATTCAAAGAGAGTGAGATGCCAGCTCCTTTCATTCAGTCAGTAGCTTCAATCATTTCTGGACGTTTTTCAATGGCAAAAATCAATGAATATTGTAAATGCACAAACAGTAATTTCTCCGCATTGCAAGGTGCAATTCTGAAATTTTTTGCTTTTTCCTGCTCCTCTTAGCATGATAAACAAGATTCAAAGAGAGTGAGATGCCAGCTCCTTTCATTCAGTCAGTAGCTTCAATCATTTCTGGACGTTTTTCAATGGCAAAAATCAATGAATATTGTAAATGCACAAACAGTAATTTCTCCGCATTGCAAGGTGCAATTCTGAAATTTTTTGCTTTTTCCTGCTCCTCTTAGCATGATAAAGAAGATTCAAAGAGAGTGAGATGCCAGCTCCTTTCATTCAGTCAGTAGCTACAATCATTTCTGGACGTTTTTCAATGGCAAAAATCAATGAATATTGTAAATGCACAAACAGTAATTTCTCCGCATTGCAAGGTGCAATTCTGAAATTTTTTGCTTTTTCCTGCTCCTCTTAGCATGATAAAGAAGATTCAAAGAGAGTGAGATGCCAGCTCCTTTCATTCAGTCAGTAGCTTCAAACATTTCTGGTATATGAATAACATGATGTTTTTCAATGGCAAAAATCAATGAATATTGTAAATGCACAAACAGTAATTTCTCCGCATTGCAAGGTGCAATTCTGAAATTTTTTGCTTTTTTCTGCTCCTCTTAGCATGTTAAAGAAGACTCAAAGAGAGTGAGATGCCAGCTCCTTTCATTCAGTCAGTAGCTTCAAACATTTCTGGTATATGAATAACATGATGTTTTTCAATGGCAAAAATCAATGAATATTGTAAATGCACAAACAGTAATTTCTCCGCATTGCAAGGTGCAATTCTGAAATTTTTTGCTTTTTCCTGCTCCTCTTAGCATGATAAAGAAGATTCAAAGAGAGTGAGATGCCAGCTCCTTTCATTCAGTCAGTAGCTTCAATCATTTCTGGACGTTTTTCAATGGCAAAAATCAATGAATATTGTAAATGCACAAACAGTAATTTCTCCGCATTGCAAGGTGCAATTCTGAAATTTTTTGCTTTTTCCTGCTCCTCTTAGCATGATAAACAAGATTCAAAGAGAGTGAGATGCCAGCTCCTTTCATTCAGTCAGTAGCTTCAATCATTTCTGGACGTTTTTCAATGGCAAAAATCAATGAATATTGTAAATGCACAAACAGTAATTTCTCCGCATTGCAAGGTGCAATTCTGAAATTTTTTGCTTTTTCCTGCTCCTCTTAGCATGATAAAGAAGATTCAAAGAGAGTGAGATGCCAGCTCCTTTCATTCAGTCAGTAGCTACAATCATTTCTGGACGTTTTTCAATGGCAAAAATCAATGAATATTGTAAATGCACAAACAGTAATTTCTCCGCATTGCAAGGTGCAATTCTGAAATTTTTTGCTTTTTCCTGCTCCTCTTAGCATGATAAAGAAGATTCAAAGAGAGTGAGATGCCAGCTCCTTTCATTCAGTCAGTAGCTTCAAACATTTCTGGTATATGAATAACATGATGTTTTTCAATGGCAAAAATCAATGAATATTGTAAATGCACAAACAGTAATTTCTCCGCATTGCAAGGTGCAATTCTGAAATTTTTTGCTTTTTCCTGATCCTCTTAGCATGATAAAGAAGATTCAAAGAGAGTGAGATGCCAGCTCCTTTCATTCAGTCAGTAGCTTCAATCATTTCTGGACGTTTTTCAATGGCAAAAATCATTGAATATTGTAAATGCACAAACAGTAATTTCTCCGCATTGCAAGGTGCAATTCTGAAATTTTTTGCTTTTTCCTGCTCCTCTTAGCATGATAAAGAAGATTCAAAGAGAGTGAGATGCCAGCTCCTTTCATTCAGTCAGTAGCTTCAATCATTTCTGGAATATGAATAACATGATGTTTTTCAATGGCAAAAATCAATGAATATTGTAAATGCACAAACAGTAATTTCTCCGCATTGCAAGGTGCAATTCTGAAATTTTTTGCTTTTTTCTGCTCCTCTTAGCATGATAAAGAAGACTCAAAGAGAGTGAGATGCCAGCTCCTTTCATTCAGTCAGTAGCTTCAAACATTTCTGGTATATGAATAACATGATGTTTTTCAATGGCAAAAATCAATGAATATTGTAAATGCACAAACAGTAATTTCTCCGCATTGCAAGGTGCAATTCTGAAATTTTTTGCTTTTTCCTGCTCCTCTTAGCATGATAAAGAAGATTCAAAGAGAGTGAGATGCCAGCTCCTTTCATTCAGTCAGTAGCTTCAATCATTTCTGGACGTTTTTCAATGGCAAAAATCAATGAATATTGTAAATGCACAAACAGTAATTTCTCCGCATTGCAAGGTGCAATTCTGAAATTTTTTGCTTTTTCCTGCTCCTCTTAGCGTGATAAACAAGATTCAAAGAGAGTGAGATGCCAGCTCTTTTCATTCAGTCAGTAGCTTCAATCATTTCTGGACGTTTTTCAATGGCAAAAATCAATGAATATTGTAAATGCACAAACAGTAATTTCTCCGCATTGCAAGGTGCAATTCTGAAATTTTTTGCTTTTTCCTGCTCCTCTTAGCATGATAAAGAAGATTCAAAGAGAGTGAGATGCCAGCTCCTTTCATTCAGTCAGTAGCTTCAATCATTTCTGGTATATGAATAACATGATGTTTTTCAATGGCAAAAATCAATGAATATTGTAAATGCACAAACAGTAATTTCTCCGCATTGCAAGGTGCAATTCTGAAATTTTTTGCTTTTTCCTGCTCCTCTTAGCATGATAAAGAAGATTCAAAGAGAGTGAGATGCCAGCTCCTTTCATTGTCAGTAGCTTCAATCATTTCTGGACGTTTTTCAATGGCAAAAATCAATGAATATTGTAAATGCACAAACAGTAATTTCTCCGCATTGCAAGGTGCAATTCTGAAATTTTTTGCTTTTTCCTGCTCCTCTTAGCATGATAAACAAGATTCAAAGAGAGTGAGATGCCAGCTCCTTTCATTCAGTCAGTAGCTTCAATCATTTCTGGACGTTTTTCAATGGCAAAAATCAATGAATATTGTAAATGCACAAACAGTAATTTCTCCGCATTGCAAGGTGCAATTCTGAAATTTTTTGCTTTTTTCTGCTCCTCTTAGCATGATAAAGAAGACTCAAAGAGAGTGAGATGCCAGCTCCTTTCATTCAGTCAGTAGCTTCAAACATTTCTGGTATATGAATAACATGATGTTTTTCAATGGCAAAAATCAATGAATATTGTAAATGCACAAACAGTAATTTCTCCGCATTGCAAGGTGCAATTCTGAAATTTTTTGCTTTTTCCTGCTCCTCTTAGCATGATAAAGAAGATTCAAAGAGAGTGAGATGCCAGCTCCTTTCATTCAGTCAGTAGCTTCAATCATTTCTGGACGTTTTTCAATGGCAAAAATCAATGAATATTGTAAATGCACAAACAGTAATTTCTCCGCATTGCAAGGTGCAATTCTGAAATTTTTTGCTTTTTCCTGCTCCTCTTAGCATGATAAACAAGATTCAAAGAGAGTGAGATGCCAGCTCCTTTCATTCAGTCAGTAGCTTCAATCATTTCTGGACGTTTTTCAATGGCAAAAATCAATGAATATTGTAAATGCACAAACAGTAATTTCTCCGCATTGCAAGGTGCAATTCTGAAATTTTTTGCTTTTTCCTGCTCCTCTTAGCATGATAAAGAAGATTCAAAGAGAGTGAGATGCCAGCTCCTTTCATTCAGTCAGTAGCTACAATCATTTCTGGACGTTTTTCAATGGCAAAAATCAATGAATATTGTAAATGCACAAACAGTAATTTCTCCGCATTGCAAGGTGCAATTCTGAAATTTTTTGCTTTTTCCTGCTCCTCTTAGCATGATAAAGAAGATTCAAAGAGAGTGAGATGCCAGCTCCTTTCATTCAGTCAGTAGCTTCAAACATTTCTGGTATATGAATAACATGATGTTTTTCAATGGCAAAAATCAATGAATATTGTAAATGCACAAACAGTAATTTCTCCGCATTGCAAGGTGCAATTCTGAAATTTTTTGCTTTTTCCTGCTCCTCTTAGCATGATAAAGAAGATTCAAAGAGAGTGAGATGCCAGCTCCTTTCATTCAGTCAGTAGCTTCAATCATTTCTGGACGTTTTTCAATGGCAAAAATCATTGAATATTGTAAATGCACAAACAGTAATTTCTCCGCATTGCAAGGTGCAATTCTGAAATTTTTTGCTTTTTCCTGCTCCTCTTAGCATGATAAAGAAGATTCAAAGAGAGTGAGATGCCAGCTCCTTTCATTCAGTCAGTAGCTTCAATCATTTCTGGAATATGAATAACATGATGTTTTTCAATGGCAAAAATCAATGAATATTGTAAATGCACAAACAGTAATTTCTCCGCATTGCAAGGTGCAATTCTGAAATTTTTTGCTTTTTCCTGCTCCTCTTAGCATGATAAAGAAGATTCAAAGAGAGTGAGATGCCAGCTCCTTTCATTCAGTCAGTAGCTTCAATCATTTCTGGACGTTTTTCAATGGCAAAAATCAATGAATATTGTAAATGCACAAACAGTAATTTCTCCGCATTGCAAGATGCAATTCTGAAATTTTTTGCTTTTTCCTGCTCCTCTTAGCATGATAAACAAGATTCAAAGAGAGTGAGATGCCAGCTCCTTTCATTCAGTCAGTAGCTTCAATCATTTCTGGACGTTTTTCAATGGCAAAAATCAATGAATATTGTAAATGCACAAACAGTAATTTCTCCGCATTGCAAGGTGCAATTCTGAAATTTTTTGCTTTTTCCTGCTCCTCTTAGCATGATAAAGAAGATTCAAAGAGAGTGAGATGCCAGCTCCTTTCATTCAGTCAGTAGCTACAATCATTTCTGGATGTTTTTCAATGGCAAAAATCAATGAATATTGTAAATGCACAAACAGTAATTTCTCCGCATTGCAAGGTGCAATTCTGAAATTTTTTGCTTTTTCCTGCTCCTCTTAGCATGATATAAAGAAGATTCAAAGAGAGTGAGATGCCAGCTCCTTTCATTCAGTCAGTAGCTTCAAACATTTCTGGTATATGAATAACATGATGTTTTTCAATGGCAAAAATCAATGAATATTGTAAATGCACAAACAGTAATTTCTCCGCATTGCAAGGTGCAATTCTGAAATTTTTTGCTTTTTCCTGCTCCTCTTAGCATGATAAAGAAGATTCAAAGAGAGTGAGATGCCAGCTCCTTTCATTCAGTCAGTAGCTTCAATCATTTCTGGACGTTTTTCAATGGCAAAAATCATTGAATATTGTAAATGCACAAACAGTAATTTCTCCGCATTGCAAGGTGCAATTCTGAAATTTTTTGCTTTTTCCTGCTCCTCTTAGCATGATAAAGAAGATTCAAAGAGAGTGAGATGCCAGCTCCTTTCATTCAGTCAGTAGCTTCAAACATTTCTGGTATATGAATAACATGATGTTTTTCAATGGCAAAAATCAATGAATATTGTAAATGCACAAACAGTAATTTCTCCGCATTGCAAGGTGCAATTCTGAAATTTTTTGCTTTTTCCTGCTCCTCTTAGCATGATAAAGAAGATTCAAAGAGAGTGAGATGCCAGCTCCTTTCATTCAGTCAGTAGCTTCAAACATTTCTGGTATATGAATAACATGATGTTTTTCAATGGCAAAAATCAATGAATATTGTAAATGCACAAACAGTAATTTCTCCGCATTGCAAGGTGCAATTCTGAAATTTTTTGCTTTTTTCTGCTCCTCTTAGCATGATAAAGAAGACTCAAAGAGAGTGAGATGCCAGCTCCTTTCATTCAGTCAGTAGCTTCAAACATTTCTGGTATATGAATAACATGATGTTTTTCAATGGCAAAAATCAATGAATATTGTAAATGCACAAACAGTAATTTCTCCGCATTGCAAGGTGCAATTCTGAAATTTTTTGCTTTTTCCTGCTCCTCTTAGCATGATAAAGAAGATTCAAAGAGAGTGAGATGCCAGCTCCTTTCATTCAGTCAGTAGCTTCAATCATTTCTGGACGTTTTTCAATGGCAAAAATCAATGAATATTGTAAATGCACAAACAGTAATTTCTCCGCATTGCAAGGTGCAATTCTGAAATTTTTTGCTTTTTCCTGCTCCTCTTAGCATGATAAACAAGATTCAAAGAGAGTGAGATGCCAGCTCCTTTCATTCAGTCAGTAGCTTCAATCATTTCTGGACGTTTTTCAATGGCAAAAATCAATGAATATTGTAAATGCACAAACAGTAATTTCTCCGCATTGCAAGGTGCAATTCTGAAATTTTTTGCTTTTTCCTGCTCCTCTTAGCATGATAAAGAAGATTCAAAGAGAGTGAGATGCCAGCTCCTTTCATTCAGTCAGTAGCTACAATCATTTCTGGACGTTTTTCAATGGCAAAAATCAATGAATATTGTAAATGCACAAACAGTAATTTCTCCGCATTGCAAGGTGCAATTCTGAAATTTTTTGCTTTTTCCTGCTCCTCTTAGCATGATAAAGAAGATTCAAAGAGAGTGAGATGCCAGCTCCTTTCATTCAGTCAGTAGCTTCAAACATTTCTGGTATATGAATAACATGATGTTTTTCAATGGCAAAAATCAATGAATATTGTAAATGCACAAACAGTAATTTCTCCGCATTGCAAGGTGCAATTCTGAAATATTCATTGATTTTTGCCATTGAAAAACATCATGTTATTCATATACCAGAAATGATTGAAGCTACTGACTGAATGAAAGGAGCTGGCATCTCACTCTCTTTGAATCTTCTTTATCATGCTAAGAGGAGCAGGAAAAAGCAAAAAATTTCAGAATTGCACCTTGCAATGCGGAGAAATTACTGTTTGTGCATTTACAATATTCAATGATTTTTGCCATTGAAAAACGTCCAGAAATGATTGAAGCTACTGACTGAATGAAAGGAGCTGGCATCTCACTCTCTTTGAATCTTCTTTATCATGCTAAGAGGAGCAGGAAAAAGCAAAAAATTTCAGAATTGCACCTTGCAATGCGGAGAAATTACTGTTTGTGCATTTACAATATTCATTGATTTTTGCCATTGAAAAACATCATGCTATTCATATACCAGAAATGTTTGAAGCTACTGACTGAATGAAAGGAGCTGGCATCTCACTCTCTTTGAATCTTCTTTATCATGCTAAGAGGAGCAGGAAAAAGCAAAAAATTTCAGAATTGCACCTTGCAATGCGGAGAAATTACTGCTGTTTGTGCATTTACAATATTCATTGATTTTTGCCATTGAAAAACGTCCAGAAATGATTGAAGCTACTGACTGAATGAAAGGAGCTGGCATCTCACTCTCTTTGAATCTTGTTTATCATGCTAAGAGGAGCAGGAAAAAGCAAAAAATTTCAGAATTGCACCTTGCAATGCGGAGAAATTACTGTTTGTGCATTTACAATATTCATTGATTTTTGCCATTGAAAAACGTCCAGAAATGATTGAAGCTACTGACTGAATGAAAGGAGCTGGCATCTCACTCTCTTTGAATCTTCTTTATCATGCTAAGAGGAGCAGGAAAAAGCAAAAAATTTCAGAATTGCACCTTGCAATGCGGAGAAATTACTGTTTGTGCATTTACAATATTCATTGATTTTTGCCATTGAAAAACATCATGTTATTCATATACCAGAAATGATTGAAGCTACTGACTGAATGAAAGGAGCTGGCATCTCACTCTCTTTGAATCTTCTTTATCATGCTAAGAGGAGCAGGAAAAAGCAAAAAATTTCAGAATTGCACCTTGCAATGCGGAGAAATTACTGTTTGTGCATTTACAATATTCAATGATTTTTGCCATTGAAAAACGTCCAGAAATGATTGAAGCTACTGACTGAATGAAAGGAGCTGGCATCTCACTCTCTTTGAATCTTCTTTATCATGCTAAGAGGAGCAGGAAAAAGCAAAAAATTTCAGAATTGCACCTTCCAATGCGGAGAAATTACTGTTTGTGCATTTACAATATTCATTGATTTTTGCCATTGAAAAACATCATGTTATTCATATACCAGAAATGTTTGAAGCTACTGACTGAATGAAAGGAGCTGGCATCTCACTCTCTTTGAATCTTTTTTATCATGCTAAGAGGAGCAGGAAAAAGCAAAAAATTTCAGAATTGCACCTTGCAATGCGGAGAAATTACTGTTTGTGCATTTACAATATTCATTGATTTTTGCCATTGAAAAACATCCAGAAATGATTGAAGCTACTGACTGAATGAAAGGAGCTCTCATCTCACTCTCTTTGAATCTTGTTTATCATGCTAAGAGGAGCAGGAAAAAGCAAAAAAATTCAGAATTGCACCTTGCAATGCGGAGAAATTACTGTTTGTGCATTTACAATATTCATTGATTTTTGCCATTGAAAAACGTCCAGAAATGATTGAAGCTACTGACTGAATGAAAGGAGCTGGCATCTCACTCTCTTTGAATCTTCTTTATCATGCTAAGAGGAGCAGGAAAAAGCAAAAAATTTCAGAATTGCACCTTGCAATGCGGAGAAATTACTGTTTGTGCATTTACAATATTCATTGATTTTTGCCATTGAAAAACATCATGTTATTCATATACCAGAAATGATTGAAGCTACTGACTGAATGAAAGGAGCTGGCATCTCACTCTCTTTGAATCTTCTTTATCATGCTAAGAGGAGCAGGAAAAAGCAAAAAATTTCAGAATTGCACCTTGCAATGCGGAGAAATTACTGTTTGTGCATTTACAATATTCAATGATTTTTGCCATTGAAAAACGTCCAGAAATGATTGAAGCTACTGACTGAATGAAAGGAGCTGGCATCTCACTCTCTTTGAATCTTCTTTATCATGCTAAGAGGAGCAGGAAAAAGCAAAAAATTTCAGAATTGCACCTTGCAATGCGGAGAAATTACTGTTTGTGCATTTACAATATTCATTGATTTTTGCCATTGAAAAACATCATGCTATTCATATACCAGAAATGTTTGAAGCTACTGACTGAATGAAAGGAGCTGGCATCTCACTCTCTTTGAATCTTCTTTATCATGCTAAGAGGAGCAGGAAAAAGCAAAAAATTTCAGAATTGCACCTTGCAATGCGGAGAAATTACTGTTTGTGCATTTACAATATTCATTGATTTTTGCCATTGAAAAACGTCCAGAAATGATTGAAGCTACTGACTGAATGAAAGGAGCTGGCATCTCACTCTCTTTGAATCTTGTTTATCATGCTAAGAGGAGCAGGAAAAAGCAAAAAATTTCAGAATTGCACCTTGCAATGCGGAGAAATTACTGTTTGTGCATTTACAATATTCATTGATTTTTGCCATTGAAAAACGTCCAGAAATGATTGAAGCTACTGACTGAATGAAAGGAGCTGGCATCTCACTCTCTTTGAATCTTCTTTATCATGCTAAGAGGAGCAGGAAAAAGCAAAAAATTTCAGAATTGCACCTTGCAATGCGGAGAAATTACTGTTTGTGCATTTACAATATTCAATGATTTTTGCCATTGAAAAACGTCCAGAAATGATTGAAGCTACTGACTGAATGAAAGGAGCTGGCATCTCACTCTCTTTGAATCTTCTTTATCATGCTAAGAGGAGCAGGAAAAAGCAAAAAATTTCAGAATTGCACCTTGCAATGCGGAGAAATTACTGTTTGTGCATTTACAATATTCATTGATTTTTGCCATTGAAAAACATCATGTTATTCATATACCAGAAATGTTTGAAGCTACTGACTGAATGAAAGGAGCTGGCATCTCACTCTCTTTGAGTCTTCTTTATCATGCTAAGAGGAGCAGAAAAAAGCAAAAAATTTCAGAATTGCACCTTGCAATGCGGAGAAATTACTGCTTGTGCATTTACAATATTCATTGATTTTTGCCATTGAAAAACATCATGTTATTCATATACCAGAAATGATTGAAGCTACTGACTGAATGAAAGGAGCTGGCATCTCACTCTCTTTGAATCTTCTTTATCATGCTAAGAGGAGCAGGAAAAAGCAAAAAATTTCAGAATTGCACCTTGCAATGCGGAGAAATTACTGTTTGTGCATTTACAATATTCATTGATTTTTGCCATTGAAAAACGTCCAGAAATGATTGAAGCTACTGACTGAATGAAAGGAGCTGGCATCTCACTCTCTTTGAATCTTCTTTATCATGCTAAGAGGAGCAGGAAAAAGCAAAAAATTTCAGAATTGCACCTTGCAATGCGGAGAAATTACTGTTTGTGCATTTACAATATTCATTGATTTTTGCCATTGAAAAACATCATGTTATTCATATACCAGAAATGTTTGAAGCTACTGACTGAATGAAAGGAGCTGGCATCTCACTCTCTTTGAGTCTTCTTTATCATGCTAAGAGGAGCAGAAAAAAGCAAAAAATTTCAGAATTGCACCTTGCAATGCGGAGAAATTACTGTTTGTGCATTTACAATATTCATTGATTTTTGCCATTGAAAAACGTCCAGAAATGATTGAAGCTACTGACTGAATGAAAGGAGCTGGCATCTCACTCTCTTTGAATCTTGTTTATCATGCTAAGAGGAGCAGGAAAAAGCAAAAAATTTCAGAATTGCACCTTGCAATGCGGAGAAATTACTGTTTGTGCATTTACAATATTCATTGATTTTTGCCATTGAAAAACGTCCAGAAATGATTGAAGCTACTGACTGAATGAAAGGAGCTGGCATCTCACTCTCTTTGAATCTTCTTTATCATGCTAAGAGGAGCAGGAAAAAGCAAAAAATTTCAGAATTGCACCTTGCAATGCGGAGAAATTACTGTTTGTGCATTTACAATATTCATTGATTTTTGCCATTGAAAAACATCGTTATTCATATACCAGAAATGATTGAAGCTACTGACTGAATGAAAGGAGCTGGCATCTCACTCTCTTTGAATCTTCTTTATCATGCTAAGAGGAGCAGGAAAAAGCAAAAAATTTCAGAATTGCACCTTGCAATGCGGAGAAATTACTGTTTGTGCATTTACAATATTCAATGATTTTTGCCATTGAAAAACGTCCAGAAATGATTGAAGCTACTGACTGAATGAAAGGAGCTGGCATCTCACTCTCTTTGAATCTTGTTTATCATGCTAAGAGGAGCAGGAAAAAGCAAAAAATTTCAGAATTGCACCTTGCAATGCGGAGAAATTACTGTTTGTGCATTTACAATATTCATTGATTTTTGCCATTGAAAAACATCATGTTATTCATATACCAGAAATGATTGAAGCTACTGACTGAATGAAAGGAGCTGGCATCTCACTCTCTTTGAATCTTCTTTATCATGCTAAGAGGAGCAGGAAAAAGCAAAAAATTTCAGAATTGCACCTTGCAATGCGGAGAAATTACTGTTTGTGCATTTACAATATTCATTGATTTTTGCCATTGAAAAACGTCCAGAAATGATTGAAGCTACTGACTGAATGAAAGGAGCTGGCATCTCACTCTCTTTGAATCTTCTTTATCATGCTAAGAGGAGCAGGAAAAAGCAAAAAATTTCAGAATTGCACCTTGCAATGCGGAGAAATTACTGTTTGTGCATTTACAATATTCATTGATTTTTGCCATTGAAAAACATCATGTTATTCATATACCAGAAATGTTTGAAGCTACTGACTGAATGAAAGGAGCTGGCATCTCACTCTCTTTGAGTCTTCTTTATCATGCTAAGAGGAGCAGAAAAAAGCAAAAAATTTCAGAATTGCACCTTGCAATGCGGAGAAATTACTGTTTGTGCATTTACAATATTCATTGATTTTTGCCATTGAAAAACGTCCAGAAATGATTGAAGCTACTGACTGAATGAAAGGAGCTGGCATCTCACTCTCTTTGAATCTTGTTTATCATGCTAAGAGGAGCAGGAAAAAGCAAAAAATTTCAGAATTGCACCTTGCAATGCGGAGAAATTACTGTTTGTGCATTTACAATATTCATTGATTTTTGCCATTGAAAAACGTCCAGAAATGATTGAAGCTACTGACTGAATGAAAGGAGCTGGCATCTCACTCTCTTTGAATCTTCTTTATCATGCTAAGAGGAGCAGGAAAAAGCAAAAAATTTCAGAATTGCACCTTGCAATGCGGAGAAATTACTGTTTGTGCATTTACAATATTCATTGATTTTTGCCATTGAAAAACATCGTTATTCATATACCAGAAATGATTGAAGCTACTGACTGAATGAAAGGAGCTGGCATCTCACTCTCTTTGAATCTTCTTTATCATGCTAAGAGGAGCAGGAAAAAGCAAAAAATTTCAGAATTGCACCTTGCAATGCGGAGAAATTACTGTTTGTGCATTTACAATATTCAATGATTTTTGCCATTGAAAAACGTCCAGAAATGATTGAAGCTACTGACTGAATGAAAGGAGCTGGCATCTCACTCTCTTTGAATCTTGTTTATCATGCTAAGAGGAGCAGGAAAAAGCAAAAAATTTCAGAATTGCACCTTGCAATGCGGAGAAATTACTGTTTGTGCATTTACAATATTCATTGATTTTTGCCATTGAAAAACATCATGTTATTCATATACCAGAAATGATTGAAGCTACTGACTGAATGAAAGGAGCTGGCATCTCACTCTCTTTGAATCTTCTTTATCATGCTAAGAGGAGCAGGAAAAAGCAAAAAATTTCAGAATTGCACCTTGCAATGCGGAGAAATTACTGTTTGTGCATTTACAATATTCAATGATTTTTGCCATTGAAAAACGTCCAGAAATGATTGAAGCTACTGACTGAATGAAAGGAGCTGGCATCTCACTCTCTTTGAATCTTGTTTATCATGCTAAGAGGAGCAGGAAAAAGCAAAAAATTTCAGAATTGCACCTTGCAATGCGGAGAAATTACTGTTTGTGCATTTACAATATTCATTGATTTTTGCCATTGAAAAACGTCCAGAAATGATTGAAGCTACTGACTGAATGAAAGGAGCTGGCATCTCACTCTCTTTGAATCTTCTTTATCATGCTAAGAGGAGCAGGAAAAAGCAAAAAATTTCAGAATTGCACCTTGCAATGCGGAGAAATTACTGTTTGTGCATTTACAATATTCATTGATTTTTGCCATTGAAAAACATCATGTTATTCATATACCAGAAATGATTGAAGCTACTGACTGAATGAAAGGAGCTGGCATCTCACTCTCTTTGAATCTTCTTTATCATGCTAAGAGGAGCAGGAAAAAGCAAAAAATTTCAGAATTGCACCTTGCAATGCGGAGAAATTACTGTTTGTGCATTTACAATATTCAATGATTTTTGCCATTGAAAAACGTCCAGAAATGATTGAAGCTACTGACTGAATGAAAGGAGCTGGCATCTCACTCTCTTTGAATCTTCTTTATCATGCTAAGAGGAGCAGGAAAAAGCAAAAAATTTCAGAATTGCACCTTCCAATGCGGAGAAATTACTGTTTGTGCATTTACAATATTCATTGATTTTTGCCATTGAAAAACATCATGTTATTCATATACCAGAAATGTTTGAAGCTACTGACTGAATGAAAGGAGCTGGCATCTCACTCTCTTTGAATCTTTTTTATCATGCTAAGAGGAGCAGGAAAAAGCAAAAAATTTCAGAATTGCACCTTGCAATGCGGAGAAATTACTGTTTGTGCATTTACAATATTCATTGATTTTTGCCATTGAAAAACATCCAGAAATGATTGAAGCTACTGACTGAATGAAAGGAGCTCTCATCTCACTCTCTTTGAATCTTGTTTATCATGCTAAGAGGAGCAGGAAAAAGCAAAAAAATTCAGAATTGCACCTTGCAATGCGGAGAAATTACTGTTTGTGCATTTACAATATTCATTGATTTTTGCCATTGAAAAACGTCCAGAAATGATTGAAGCTACTGACTGAATGAAAGGAGCTGGCATCTCACTCTCTTTGAATCTTCTTTATCATGCTAAGAGGAGCAGGAAAAAGCAAAAAATTTCAGAATTGCACCTTGCAATGCGGAGAAATTACTGTTTGTGCATTTACAATATTCATTGATTTTTGCCATTGAAAAACATCATGTTATTCATATACCAGAAATGATTGAAGCTACTGACTGAATGAAAGGAGCTGGCATCTCACTCTCTTTGAATCTTCTTTATCATGCTAAGAGGAGCAGGAAAAAGCAAAAAATTTCAGAATTGCACCTTGCAATGCGGAGAAATTACTGTTTGTGCATTTACAATATTCAATGATTTTTGCCATTGAAAAACGTCCAGAAATGATTGAAGCTACTGACTGAATGAAAGGAGCTGGCATCTCACTCTCTTTGAATCTTCTTTATCATGCTAAGAGGAGCAGGAAAAAGCAAAAAATTTCAGAATTGCACCTTGCAATGCGGAGAAATTACTGTTTGTGCATTTACAATATTCATTGATTTTTGCCATTGAAAAACATCATGCTATTCATATACCAGAAATGTTTGAAGCTACTGACTGAATGAAAGGAGCTGGCATCTCACTCTCTTTGAATCTTCTTTATCATGCTAAGAGGAGCAGGAAAAAGCAAAAAATTTCAGAATTGCACCTTGCAATGCGGAGAAATTACTGTTTGTGCATTTACAATATTCATTGATTTTTGCCATTGAAAAACGTCCAGAAATGATTGAAGCTACTGACTGAATGAAAGGAGCTGGCATCTCACTCTCTTTGAATCTTGTTTATCATGCTAAGAGGAGCAGGAAAAAGCAAAAAATTTCAGAATTGCACCTTGCAATGCGGAGAAATTACTGTTTGTGCATTTACAATATTCATTGATTTTTGCCATTGAAAAACGTCCAGAAATGATTGAAGCTACTGACTGAATGAAAGGAGCTGGCATCTCACTCTCTTTGAATCTTCTTTATCATGCTAAGAGGAGCAGGAAAAAGCAAAAAATTTCAGAATTGCACCTTGCAATGCGGAGAAATTACTGTTTGTGCATTTACAATATTCAATGATTTTTGCCATTGAAAAACGTCCAGAAATGATTGAAGCTACTGACTGAATGAAAGGAGCTGGCATCTCACTCTCTTTGAATCTTCTTTATCATGCTAAGAGGAGCAGGAAAAAGCAAAAAATTTCAGAATTGCACCTTGCAATGCGGAGAAATTACTGTTTGTGCATTTACAATATTCATTGATTTTTGCCATTGAAAAACGTCCAGAAATGATTGAAGCTACTGACTGAATGAAAGGAGCTGGCATCTCACTCTCTTTGAATCTTCTTTATCATGCTAAGAGGAGCAGGAAAAAGCAAAAAATTTCAGAATTGCACCTTGCAATGCGGAGAAATTACTGTTTGTGCATTTACAATATTCATTGATTTTTGCCATTGAAAAACATCATGTTATTCATATACCAGAAATGTTTGAAGCTACTGACTGAATGAAAGGAGCTGGCATCTCACTCTCTTTGAGTCTTCTTTATCATGCTAAGAGGAGCAGAAAAAAGCAAAAAATTTCAGAATTGCACCTTGCAATGCGGAGAAATTACTGTTTGTGCATTTACAATATTCATTGATTTTTGCCATTGAAAAACGTCCAGAAATGATTGAAGCTACTGACTGAATGAAAGGAGCTGGCATCTCACTCTCTTTGAATCTTGTTTATCATGCTAAGAGGAGCAGGAAAAAGCAAAAAATTTCAGAATTGCACCTTGCAATGCGGAGAAATTACTGTTTGTGCATTTACAATATTCATTGATTTTTGCCATTGAAAAACGTCCAGAAATGATTGAAGCTACTGACTGAATGAAAGGAGCTGGCATCTCACTCTCTTTGAATCTTCTTTATCATGCTAAGAGGAGCAGGAAAAAGCAAAAAATTTCAGAATTGCACCTTGCAATGCGGAGAAATTACTGTTTGTGCATTTACAATATTCATTGATTTTTGCCATTGAAAAACATCGTTATTCATATACCAGAAATGATTGAAGCTACTGACTGAATGAAAGGAGCTGGCATCTCACTCTCTTTGAATCTTCTTTATCATGCTAAGAGGAGCAGGAAAAAGCAAAAAATTTCAGAATTGCACCTTGCAATGCGGAGAAATTACTGTTTGTGCATTTACAATATTCAATGATTTTTGCCATTGAAAAACGTCCAGAAATGATTGAAGCTACTGACTGAATGAAAGGAGCTGGCATCTCACTCTCTTTGAATCTTGTTTATCATGCTAAGAGGAGCAGGAAAAAGCAAAAAATTTCAGAATTGCACCTTGCAATGCGGAGAAATTACTGTTTGTGCATTTACAATATTCATTGATTTTTGCCATTGAAAAACATCATGTTATTCATATACCAGAAATGATTGAAGCTACTGACTGAATGAAAGGAGCTGGCATCTCACTCTCTTTGAATCTTCTTTATCATGCTAAGAGGAGCAGGAAAAAGCAAAAAATTTCAGAATTGCACCTTGCAATGCGGAGAAATTACTGTTTGTGCATTTACAATATTCATTGATTTTTGCCATTGAAAAACGTCCAGAAATGATTGAAGCTACTGACTGAATGAAAGGAGCTGGCATCTCACTCTCTTTGAATCTTCTTTATCATGCTAAGAGGAGCAGGAAAAAGCAAAAAATTTCAGAATTGCACCTTGCAATGCGGAGAAATTACTGTTTGTGCATTTACAATATTCATTGATTTTTGCCATTGAAAAACATCATGTTATTCATATACCAGAAATGTTTGAAGCTACTGACTGAATGAAAGGAGCTGGCATCTCACTCTCTTTGAGTCTTCTTTATCATGCTAAGAGGAGCAGAAAAAAGCAAAAAATTTCAGAATTGCACCTTGCAATGCGGAGAAATTACTGTTTGTGCATTTACAATATTCATTGATTTTTGCCATTGAAAAACGTCCAGAAATGATTGAAGCTACTGACTGAATGAAAGGAGCTGGCATCTCACTCTCTTTGAATCTTGTTTATCATGCTAAGAGGAGCAGGAAAAAGCAAAAAATTTCAGAATTGCACCTTGCAATGCGGAGAAATTACTGTTTGTGCATTTACAATATTCATTGATTTTTGCCATTGAAAAACGTCCAGAAATGATTGAAGCTACTGACTGAATGAAAGGAGCTGGCATCTCACTCTCTTTGAATCTTCTTTATCATGCTAAGAGGAGCAGGAAAAAGCAAAAAATTTCAGAATTGCACCTTGCAATGCGGAGAAATTACTGTTTGTGCATTTACAATATTCATTGATTTTTGCCATTGAAAAACATCGTTATTCATATACCAGAAATGATTGAAGCTACTGACTGAATGAAAGGAGCTGGCATCTCACTCTCTTTGAATCTTCTTTATCATGCTAAGAGGAGCAGGAAAAAGCAAAAAATTTCAGAATTGCACCTTGCAATGCGGAGAAATTACTGTTTGTGCATTTACAATATTCAATGATTTTTGCCATTGAAAAACGTCCAGAAATGATTGAAGCTACTGACTGAATGAAAGGAGCTGGCATCTCACTCTCTTTGAATCTTGTTTATCATGCTAAGAGGAGCAGGAAAAAGCAAAAAATTTCAGAATTGCACCTTGCAATGCGGAGAAATTACTGTTTGTGCATTTACAATATTCATTGATTTTTGCCATTGAAAAACATCATGTTATTCATATACCAGAAATGATTGAAGCTACTGACTGAATGAAAGGAGCTGGCATCTCACTCTCTTTGAATCTTCTTTATCATGCTAAGAGGAGCAGGAAAAAGCAAAAAATTTCAGAATTGCACCTTGCAATGCGGAGAAATTACTGTTTGTGCATTTACAATATTCAATGATTTTTGCCATTGAAAAACGTCCAGAAATGATTGAAGCTACTGACTGAATGAAAGGAGCTGGCATCTCACTCTCTTTGAATCTTCTTTATCATGCTAAGAGGAGCAGGAAAAAGCAAAAAATTTCAGAATTGCACCTTGCAATGCGGAGAAATTACTGTTTGTGCATTTACAATATTCATTGATTTTTGCCATTGAAAAACGTCCAGAAATGATTGAAGCTACTGACTGAATGAAAGGAGCTGGCATCTCACTCTCTTTGAATCTTGTTTATCATGCTAAGAGGAGCAGGAAAAAGCAAAAAATTTCAGAATTGCACCTTGCAATGCGGAGAAATTACTGTTTGTGCATTTACAATATTCATTGATTTTTGCCATTGAAAAACGTCCTGAAATGATTGAAGCTACTGACTGAATGAAAGGAGCTGGCATCTCACTCTCTTTGAATCTTCTTTATCATGCTAAGAGGAGCAGGAAAAAGCAAAAAATTTCAGAATTGCACCTTGCAATGCGGAGAAATTACTGTTTGTGCATTTACAATATTCATTGATTTTTGCCATTGAAAAACATCATGTTATTCATATACCAGAAATGTTTGAAGCTACTGACTGAATGAAAGGAGCTGGCATCTCACTCTCTTTGAGTCTTCTTTATCATGCTAAGAGGAGCAGAAAAAAGCAAAAAATTTCAGAATTGCACCTTGCAATGCGGAGAAATTACTGTTTGTGCATTTACAATATTCATTGATTTTTGCCATTGAAAAACGTCCAGAAATGATTGAAGCTACTGACTGAATGAAAGGAGCTGGCATCTCACTCTCTTTGAATCTTGTTTATCATGCTAAGAGGAGCAGGAAAAAGCAAAAAATTTCAGAATTGCACCTTGCAATGCGGAGAAATTACTGTTTGTGCATTTACAATATTCATTGATTTTTGCCATTGAAAAACGTCCAGAAATGATTGAAGCTACTGACTGAATGAAAGGAGCTGGCATCTCACTCTCTTTGAATCTTCTTTATCATGCTAAGAGGAGCAGGAAAAAGCAAAAAATTTCAGAATTGCACCTTGCAATGCGGAGAAATTACTGTTTGTGCTTTTACAATATTCATTGATTTTTGCCATTGAAAAACATCATGTTATTCATATACCAGAAATGTTTGAAGCTACTGGCTGAATGAAAGGAGCTGGCATCTCACTCTCTTTGAATCTTCTTTATCATGCTAAGAGGAGCAGGAAAAAGCAAAAAATTTCAGAATTGCACCTTGCAATGCGGAGAAATTACTGTTTGTGCATTTACAATATTCATTGATTTTTGCCATTGAAAAACATCCAGAAATGATTGAAGCTACTGACTGAATGAAAGGAGCTCTCATCTCACTCTCTTTGAATCTTGTTTATCATGCTAAGAGGAGCAGGAAAAAGCAAAAAAATTCAGAATTGCACCTTGCAATGCGGAGAAATTACTGTTTGTGCATTTACAATATTCATTGATTTTTGCCATTGAAAAACGTCCAGAAATGATTGAAGCTACTGACTGAATGAAAGGAGCTGGCATCTCACTCTCTTTGAATCTTCTTTATCATGCTAAGAGGAGCAGGAAAAAGCAAAAAATTTCAGAATTGCACCTTGCAATGCGGAGAAATTACTGTTTGTGCATTTACAATATTCATTGATTTTTGCCATTGAAAAACATCATGTTATTCATATACCAGAAATGATTGAAGCTACTGACTGAATGAAAGGAGCTGGCATCTCACTCTCTTTGAATCTTCTTTATCATGCTAAGAGGAGCAGAAAAAAGCAAAAAATTTCAGAATTGCACCTTGCAATGCGGAGAAATTAGTTTGTGCATTTACAATATTCATTGATTTTTGCCATTGAAAAACGTCCAGAAATGATTGAAGCTACTGACTGAATGAAAAATTTCAGAATTGCACCGTGCAATGTGGAGATATTACTGTTTGTGCATTTACAATATTCATAGATTTTTGCCATTGAAAAACGTCCAGAAATGTTTGAAGCTACTGACTGAATGAAAGGAGCTGGCATCTCACTCTCTTTGAATCTTCTTTATCATGCTAGGATTAACAGGAAAAAGCTAAAAATTTCAGAATTGCACCGTGCAATGTGGAGATATTACTGTTTGTGCATTTACAATATTCATTGATTTTTGCCATTGAAAAACATGTTTTTCATATACCAGAAATGTTTGAAGCTACTGACTGAATGAAAGGAGCTGGCATCTCACTCTCTTTGAATCTTCTTTATCATGCTAGGATTAACAGGAAAAAGCTAAAAATTTCAGAATTGCACCGTGCAATGTGGAGATATTACTGTTTGTGCATTTACAATATTCATTGATTTTTGCCATTGAAAAACGTCCAGAAATGATTGAAGCTACTGACTGAATGAAAGGAGCTGGCATCTCACTCTCTTTGAATCTTCTTTATCATGCTAGGATTAACAGGAAAAAGCTAAAAATTTCAGAATTGCACCGTGCAATGTGGAGATATTACTGTTTGTGCATTTACAATATTCATTGATTTTTGCCATTGAAAAACATGTTTTTCATATACCAGAAATGTTTGAAGCTACTGACTGAATGAAAGGAGCTGGCATCTCACTCTCTTTGAATCTTCTTTATCATGCTAGGATTAACAGGAAAAAGCTAAAAATTTCAGAATTGCACCGTGCAATGTGGAGATATTACTGTTTGTGCATTTACAATATTCATTGATTTTTGCCATTGAAAAACGTCCAGAAATGTTTGAAGCTACTGACTGAATGAAAGGAGCTGGCATCTCACTCTCTTTGAATCTTCTTTATCATGCTAGGATTAACAGGAAAAAGCTAAAAATTTCAGAATTGCACCGTGCAATGTGGAGATATTACTGTTTGTGCATTTACAATATTCATTGATTTTTGCCATTGAAAAACATGTTTTTCATATACCAGAAATGTTTGAAGCTACTGACTGAATGAAAGGAGCTGGCATCTCACTCTCTTTGAATCTTCTTTATCATGCTAGGATTAACAGGAAAAAGCTAAAAATTTCAGAATTGCACCGTGCAATGTGGAGATATTACTGTTTGTGCATTTACAATATTCATTGATTTTTGCCATTGAAAAACGTCCAGAAATGTTTGAAGCTACTGACTGAATGAAAGGAGCTGGCATCTCACTCTCTTTGAATCTTCTTTATCATGCTAGGATTAACAGGAAAAAGCAAAAAATTTCAGAATTGCACCGTGCAATGTGGAGATATTACTGTTTGTGCATTTACAATATTCATTGATTTTTGCCATTGAAAAACGTCCAGAAATGTTTGAAGCTACTGACTGAAAGAAAGGAGCTGGCATCTCACTCTCTTTGAATCTTCTTTATCATGCTAGGATTAACAGGAAAAAGCTAAAAATTTCAGAATTGCACCGTGCAATGTGGAGATATTACTGTTTGTGCATTTACAATATTCATTGATTTTTGCCATTGAAAAACGTCCAGAAATGTTTGAAGCTACTGACTGAATGAAAGGAGCTGGCATCTCACTCTCTTTGAATCTTCTTTATCATGCTAGGATTAACAGGAAAAAGCTAAAAATTTCAGAATTGCACCGTGCAATGTGGAGATATTACTGTTTGTGCATTTACAATATTCATTGATTTTTGCCATTGAAAAACATGTTTTTCATATACCAGAAATGTTTGAAGCTACTGACTGAATGAAAGGAGCTGGCATCTCACTCTCTTTGAATCTTCTTTATCATGCTAGGATTAACAGGAAAAAGCAAAAAATTTCAGAATTGCACCGTGCAATGTGGAGATATTACTGTTTGTGCATTTACAATATTCATTGATTTTTGCCATTGAAAAACATGTTTTTCATATACCAGAAATGTTTGAAGCTACTGACTGAATGAAAGGAGCTGGCATCTCACTCTCTTTGAATCTTCTTTATCATGCTAGGATTAACAGGAAAAAGCTAAAAATTTCAGAATTGCACCGTGCAATGTGGAGATATTACTGTTTGTGCATTTACAATATTCATTGATTTTTGCCATTGAAAAACGTCCAGAAATGTTTGAAGCTACTGACTGAATGAAAGGAGCTGGCATCTCACTCTCTTTGAATCTTCTTTATCATGCTAGGATTAACAGGAAAAAGCTAAAAATTTCAGAATTGCACCGTGCAATGTGGAGATATTACTGTTTGTGCATTTACAATATTCATTGATTTTTGCCATTGAAAAACGTCCAGAAATGTTTGAAGCTACTGACTGAATGAAAGGAGCTGGCATCTCACTCTCTTTGAATCTTCTTTATCATGCTAGGATTAACAGGAAAAAGCTAAAAATTTCAGAATTGCACCGTGCAATGTGGAGATATTACTGTTTGTGCATTTACAATATTCATTGATTTTTGCCATTGAAAAACGTCCAGAAATGTTTGAAGCTACTGACTGAATGAAAGGAGCTGGCATCTCACTCTCTTTGAATCTTCTTTATCATGCTAGGATTAACAGGAAAAAGCTAAAAATTTCAGAATTGCACCGTGCAATGTGGAGATATTACTGTTTGTGCATTTACAATATTCATTGATTTTTGCCATTGAAAAACATGTTTTTCATATACCAGAAATGTTTGAAGCTACTGACTGAATGAAAGGAGCTGGCATCTCACTCTCTTTGAATATTCTTTATCATGCTAGGATTAACAGGAAAAAGCTAAAAATTTCAGAATTGCACCGTGCAATGTGGAGATATTACTGTTTGTGCATTTACAATATTCATTGATTTTTGCCATTGAAAAACATGTTTTTCATATACCAGAAATGTTTGAAGCTACTGACTGAATGAAAGGAGCTGGCATCTCACTCTCTTTGAATCTTCTTTATCATGCTAGGATTAACAGGAAAAAGCTAAAAATTTCAGAATTGCACCGTGCAATGTGGAGATATTACTGTTTGTGCATTTACAATATTCATTGATTTTTGCCATTGAAAAACGTCCAGAAATGTTTGAAGCTACTGACTGAATGAAAGGAGCTGGCATCTCACTCTCTTTGAATCTTCTTTATCATGCTAGGATTAACAGGAAAAAGCTAAAAATTTCAGAATTGCACCGTGCAATGTGGAGATATTACTGTTTGTGCATTTACAATATTCATTGATTTTTGCCATTGAAAAACGTCCAGAAATGTTTGAAGCTACTGACTGAATGAAAGGAGCTGGCATCTCACTCTCTTTGAATCTTCTTTATCATGCTAGGATTAACAGGAAAAAGCTAAAAATTTCAGAATTGCACCGTGCAATGTGGAGATATTACTGTTTGTGCATTTACAATATTCATTGATTTTTGCCATTGAAAAACGTCCAGAAATGTTTGAAGCTACTGACTGAATGAAAGGAGCTGGCATCTCACTCTCTTTGAATCTTCTTTATCATGCTAGGATTAACAGGAAAAAGCTAAAAATTTCAGAATTGCACCGTGCAATGTGGAGATATTACTGTTTGTGCATTTACAATATTCATTGATTTTTGCCATTGAAAAACGTCCAGAAATGTTTGAAGCTACTGACTGAATGAAAGGAGCTGGCATCTCACTCTCTTTGAATCTTCTTTATCATGCTAGGATTAACAGGAAAAAGCTAAAAATTTCAGAATTGCACCGTGCAATGTGGAGATATTACTGTTTGTGCATTTACAATATTCATTGATTTTTGCCATTGAAAAACATGTTTTTCATATACCAGAAATGTTTGAAGCTACTGACTGAATGAAAGGAGCTGGCATCTCACTCTCTTTGAATCTTCTTTATCATGCTAGGATTAACAGGAAAAAGCTAAAAATTTCAGAATTGCACCGTGCAATGTGGAGATATTACTGTTTGTGCATTTACAATATTCATTGATTTTTGCCATTGAAAAACATGTTTTTCATATACCAGAAATGTTTGAAGCTACTGACTGAATGAAAGGAGCTGGCATCTCACTCTCTTTGAATCTTCTTTATCATGCTAGGATTAACAGGAAAAAGCTAAAAATTTCAGAATTGCACCGTGCAATGTGGAGATATTACTGTTTGTGCATTTACAATATTCATTGATTTTTGCCATTGAAAAACATGTTTTTCATATACCAGAAATGTTTGAAGCTACTGACTGAATGAAAGGAGCTGGCATCTCACTCTCTTTGAATCTTCTTTATCATGCTAGGATTAACAGGAAAAAGCTAAAAATTTCAGAATTGCACCGTGCAATGTGGAGATATTACTGTTTGTGCATTTACAATATTCATTGATTTTTGCCATTGAAAAACATGTTTTTCATATACCAGAAATGTTTGAAGCTACTGACTGAATGAAAGGAGCTGGCATCTCACTCTCTTTGAATCTTCTTTATCATGCTAGGATTAACAGGAAAAAGCTAAAAATTTCAGAATTGCACCGTGCAATGTGGAGATATTACTGTTTGTGCATTTACAATATTCATTGATTTTTGCCATTGAAAAACATGTTTTTCATATACCAGAAATGTTTGAAGCTACTGACTGAATGAAAGGAGCTGGCATCTCACTCTCTTTGAATCTTCTTTATCATGCTAGGATTAACAGGAAAAAGCTAAAAATTTCAGAATTGCACCGTGCAATGTGGAGATATTACTGTTTGTGCATTTACAATATTCATTGATTTTTGCCATTGAAAAACATGTTTTTCATATACCAGAAATGTTTGAAGCTACTGACTGAATGAAAGGAGCTGGCATCTCACTCTCTTTGAATCTTCTTTATCATGCTAGGATTAACAGGAAAAAGCTAAAAATTTCAGAATTGCACCGTGCAATGTGGAGATATTACTGTTTGTGCATTTACAATATTCATTGATTTTTGCCATTGAAAAACATGTTTTTCATATACCAGAAATGTTTGAAGCTACTGACTGAATGAAAGGAGCTGGCATCTCACTCTCTTTGAATCTTCTTTATCATGCTAGGATTAACAGGAAAAAGCTAAAAATTTCAGAATTGCACCGTGCAATGTGGAGATATTACTGTTTGTGCATTTACAATATTCATTGATTTTTGCCATTGAAAAACGTCCAGAAATGTTTGAAGCTACTGACTGAATGAAAGGAGCTGGCATCTCACTCTCTTTGAATCTTCTTTATCATGCTAGGATTAACAGGAAAAAGCTAAAAATTTCAGAATTGCACCGTGCAATGTGGAGATATTACTGTTTGTGCATTTACAATATTCATTGATTTTTGCCATTGAAAAACATGTTTTTCATATACCAGAAATGTTTGAAGCTACTGACTGAATGAAAGGAGCTGGCATCTCACTCTCTTTGAATCTTCTTTATCATGCTAGGATTAACAGGAAAAAGCTAAAAATTTCAGAATTGCACCGTGCAATGTGGAGATATTACTGTTTGTGCATTTACAATATTCATTGATTTTTGCCATTGAAAAACGTCCAGAAATGTTTGAAGCTACTGACTGAATGAAAGGAGCTGGCATCTCACTCTCTTTGAATCTTCTTTATCATGCTAGGATTAACAGGAAAAAGCTAAAAATTTCAGAATTGCACCGTGCAATGTGGAGATATTACTGTTTGTGCATTTACAATATTCATTGATTTTTGCCATTGAAAAACGTCCAGAAATGTTTGAAGCTACTGACTGAATGAAAGGAGCTGGCATCTCACTCTCTTTGAATCTTCTTTATCATGCTAGGATTAACAGGAAAAAGCTAAAAATTTCAGAATTGCACCGTGCAATGTGGAGATATTACTGTTTGTGCATTTACAATATTCATTGATTTTTGCCATTGAAAAACGTCCAGAAATGTTTGAAGCTACTGACTGAATGAAAGGAGCTGGCATCTCACTCTCTTTGAATCTTCTTTATCATGCTAGGATTAACAGGAAAAAGCTAAAAATTTCAGAATTGCACCGTGCAATGTGGAGATATTACTGTTTGTGCATTTACAATATTCATTGATTTTTGCCATTGAAAAACATGTTTTTCATATACCAGAAATGTTTGAAGCTACTGACTGAATGAAAGGAGCTGGCATCTCACTCTCTTTGAATCTTCTTTATCATGCTAGGATTAACAGGAAAAAGCTAAAAATTTCAGAATTGCACCGTGCAATGTGGAGATATTACTGTTTGTGCATTTACAATATTCATTGATTTTTGCCATTGAAAAACATGTTTTTCATATACCAGAAATGTTTGAAGCTACTGACTGAATGAAAGGAGCTGGCATCTCACTCTCTTTGAATCTTCTTTATCATGCTAGGATTAACAGGAAAAAGCTAAAAATTTCAGAATTGCACCGTGCAATGTGGAGATATTACTGTTTGTGCATTTACAATATTCATTGATTTTTGCCATTGAAAAACGTCCAGAAATGTTTGAAGCTACTGACTGAATGAAAGGAGCTGGCATCTCACTCTCTTTGAATCTTCTTTATCATGCTAGGATTAACAGGAAAAAGCTAAAAATTTCAGAATTGCACCGTGCAATGTGGAGATATTACTGTTTGTGCATTTACAATATTCATTGATTTTTGCCATTGAAAAACATGTTTTTCATATACCAGAAATGTTTGAAGCTACTGACTGAATGAAAGGAGCTGGCATCTCACTCTCTTTGAATCTTCTTTATCATGCTAGGATTAACAGGAAAAAGCTAAAAATTTCAGAATTGCACCGTGCAATGTGGAGATATTACTGTTTGTGCATTTACAATATTCATTGATTTTTGCCATTGAAAAACGTCCAGAAATGTTTGAAGCTACTGACTGAATGAAAGGAGCTGGCATCTCACTCTCTTTGAATCTTCTTTATCATGCTAGGATTAACAGGAAAAAGCTAAAAATTTCAGAATTGCACCGTGCAATGTGGAGATATTACTGTTTGTGCATTTACAATATTCATTGATTTTTGCCATTGAAAAACGTCCAGAAATGTTTGAAGCTACTGACTGAATGAAAGGAGCTGGCATCTCACTCTCTTTGAATCTTCTTTATCATGCTAGGATTAACAGGAAAAAGCTAAAAATTTCAGAATTGCACCGTGCAATGTGGAGATATTACTGTTTGTGCATTTACAATATTCATTGATTTTTGCCATTGAAAAACGTCCAGAAATGTTTGAAGCTACTGACTGAATGAAAGGAGCTGGCATCTCACTCTCTTTGAATCTTCTTTATCATGCTAGGATTAACAGGAAAAAGCTAAAAATTTCAGAATTGCACCGTGCAATGTGGAGATATTACTGTTTGTGCATTTACAATATTCATTGATTTTTGCCATTGAAAAACATGTTTTTCATATACCAGAAATGTTTGAAGCTACTGACTGAATGAAACGAGCTGGCATCTCACTCTCTTTGAATCTTCTTTATCATGCTAGGATTAACAGGAAAAAGCTAAAAATTTCAGAATTGCACCGTGCAATGTGGAGATATTACTGTTTGTGCATTTACAATATTCATTGATTTTTGCCATTGAAAAACATGTTTTTCATATACCAGAAATGTTTGAAGCTACTGACTGAATGAAAGGAGCTGGCATCTCACTCTCTTTGAATCTTCTTTATCATGCTAGGATTAACAGGAAAAAGCTAAAAATTTCAGAATTGCACCGTGCAATGTGGAGATATTACTGTTTGTGCATTTACAATATTCATTGATTTTTGCCATTGAAAAACATGTTTTTCATATACCAGAAATGTTTGAAGCTACTGACTGAATGAAAGGAGCTGGCATCTCACTCTCTTTGAATCTTCTTTATCATGCTAGGATGAACAGGAAAAAGCTAAAAATTTCAGAATTGCACCGTGCAATGTGGAGATATTACTGTTTGTGCATTTACAATATTCATTGATTTTTGCCATTGAAAAACGTCCAGAAATGTTTGAAGCTACTGACTGAATGAAAGGAGCTGGCATCTCACTCTCTTTGAATCTTCTTTATCATGCTAGGATTAGCAGGAAAAAGCTAAAAATTTCAGAATTGCACCGTGCAATGTGGAGATATTACTGTTTGTGCATTTACAATATTCATTGATTTTTGCCATTGAAAAACGTCCAGAAATGTTTGAAGCTACTGACTGAATGAAAGGAGCTGGCATCTCACTCTCTTTGAATCTTCTTTATCATGCTAGGATTAACAGGAAAAAGCTAAAAATTTCAGAATTGCACCGTGCAATGTGGAGATATTACTGTTTGTGCATTTACAATATTCATTGATTTTTGCCATTGAAAAACATGTTTTTCATATACCAGAAATGTTTGAAGCTACTGACTGAATGAAAGGAGCTGGCATCTCACTCTCTTTGAATCTTCTTTATCATGCTAGGATTAACAGGAAAAAGCTAAAAATTTCAGAATTGCACCGTGCAATGTGGAGATATTACTGTTTGTGCATTTACAATATTCATTGATTTTTGCCATTGAAAAACGTCCAGAAATGTTTGAAGCTACTGACTGAATGAAAGGAGCTGGCATCTCACTCTCTTTGAATCTTCTTTATCATGCTAGGATTAACAGGAAAAAGCTAAAAATTTCAGAATTGCACCGTGCAATGTGGAGATATTACTGTTTGTGCATTTACAATATTCATTGATTTTTGCCATTGAAAAACATGTTTTTCATATACCAGAAATGTTTGAAGCTACTGACTGAAAGGAGCTGGCATCTCACTCTCTTTGAATCTTCTTTATCATGCTAGGATTAACAGGAAAAAGCTAAAAATTTCAGAATTGCACCGTGCAATGTGGAGATATTACTGTTTGTGCATTTACAATATTCATTGATTTTTGCCATTGAAAAACGTCCAGAAATGTTTGAAGCTACTGACTGAATGAAAGGAGCTGGCATCTCACTCTCTTTGAATCTTCTTTATCATGCTAGGATTAACAGGAAAAAGCTAAAAATTTCAGAATTGCACCGTGCAATGTGGAGATATTACTGTTTGTGCATTTACAATATTCATTGATTTTTGCCATTGAAAAACGTCCAGAAATGTTTGAAGCTACTGACTGAATGAAAGGAGCTGGCATCTCACTCTCTTTGAATCTTCTTTATCATGCTAGGATTAGCAGGAAAAAGCAAAAAATTTCAGAATTGCACCGTGCAATGTGGAGATATTACTGTTTGTGCATTTACAATATTCATTGATTTTTGCCATTGAAAAACGTCCAGAAATGTTTGAAGCTACTGACTGAATGAAAGGAGCTGGCATCTCACTCTCTTTGAATCTTCTTTATCATGCTAGGATTAACAGGAAAAAGCTAAAAATTTCAGAATTGCACCGTGCAATGTGGAGATATTACTGTTTGTGCATTTACAATATTCATTGATTTTTGCCATTGAAAAACATGTTTTTCATATACCAGAAATGTTTGAAGCTACTGACTGAATGAAAGGAGCTGGCATCTCACTCTCTTTGAATCTTCTTTATCATGCTAGGATTAACAGGAAAAAGCTAAAAATTTCAGAATTGCACCGTGCAATGTGGAGATATTACTGTTTGTGCATTTACAATATTCATTGATTTTTGCCATTGAAAAACATGTTTTTCATATACCAGAAATGTTTGAAGCTACCGACTGAATGAAAGGAGCTGGCATCTCACTCTCTTTGAATCTTCTTTATCATGCTAGGATTAACAGGAAAAAGCTAAAAATTTCAGAATTGCACCGTGCAATGTGGAGATATTACTGTTTGTGCATTTACAATATTCATTGATTTTTGCCATTGAAAAACGTCCAGAAATGTTTGAAGCTACTGACTGAATGAAAGGAGCTGGCATCTCACTCTCTTTGAATCTTCTTTATCATGCTAGGATTAACAGGAAAAAGCTAAAAATTTCAGAATTGCACCGTGCAATGTGGAGATATTACTGTTTGTGCATTTACAATATTCATTGATTTTTGCCATTGAAAAACATGTTTTTCATATACCAGAAATGTTTGAAGCTACTGACTGAATGAAAGGAGCTGGCATCTCACTCTCTTTGAATCTTCTTTATCATGCTAGGATTAACAGGAAAAAGCAAAAAATTTCAGAATTGCACCGTGCAATGTGGAGATATTACTGTTTGTGCATTTACAATATTCATTGATTTTTGCCATTGAAAAACATGTTTTTCATATACCAGAAATGTTTGAAGCTACTGACTGAATGAAAGGAGCTGGCATCTCACTCTCTTTGAATCTTCTTTATCATGCTAGGATTAGCAGGAAAAAGCAAAAAATTTCAGAATTGCACCGTGCAATGTGGAGATATTACTGTTTGTGCATTTACAATATTCATTGATTTTTGCCATTGAAAAACATGTTTTTCATATACCAGAAATGTTTGAAGCTACTGACTGAATGAAAGGAGCTGGCATCTCACTCTCTTTGAATCTTCTTTATCATGCTAGGATTAACAGGAAAAAGCTAAAAATTTCAGAATTGCACCGTGCAATGTGGAGATATTACTGTTTGTGCATTTACAATATTCATTGATTTTTGCCATTGAAAAACATGTTTTTCATATACCAGAAATGTTTGAAGCTACTGACTGAATGAAAGGAGCTGGCATCTCACTCTCTTTGAATCTTCTTTATCATGCTAGGATTAGCAGGAAAAAGCTAAAAATTTCAGAATTGCACCGTGCAATGTGGAGATATTACTGTTTGTGCATTTACAATATTCATTGATTTTTGCCATTGAAAAACATGTTTTTCATATACCAGAAATGTTTGAAGCTACTGACTGAAT